>NC_079900.1:13715616-14015616 GCF_024868665.1 Triplophysa rosa | reverse complement strand
CACTCACCGCATGCGGTTCATGTCCGGCATCTTTTAGCGCTGGGACGGCTCCATATATCAGTTTCAAACGATCTCCAAATTCAGCGTTATATCCACCGTTTATATAACATTCATCACCCAAATGCAGTGAACAAACAAACACCTGAACTTCGCGAACGTATGCTCTCTCTCTCTCCCGAACACAAGTGAAAGCGACGTCTGCGCATGCTCCTTCTCCTGCTCTCCTTGCTGCTGTGTGGGCGTGCTTTTCCGGGAGAATTGTCCAATAAGGGACTAAGAAAAATTGTTACGAAACCGTATGTTCGAAAAAAACTTTCCGAAACCTGTACGATCGCTGGGGGAGTGTATCGAGCACAGAAATACTACGTAATACGCCCAACTCGTTTTTTGACAAGTTGACCATGTTAAGCATGAGAAGACAGCACGTTTAACATTGTAAAGAAGTCAGAATGCATGACACATCATTGCACCACCCCTTTATAAAGCTAAATATCTGTTCGTGAATCAGTCTAACACACCATTTAATGTGATAGCTCACCCAAAAATTTGATTCTGTCATCATTTACCTACTACTCTCAACCTGTATGACTGTATGTTCTTCCGCAGAACACCAAAAAAGATATATTAAAGAATGTTGTTAACTAGCACCCATTCACTTGCATTGGTTTTGTGTCCAAACAATAGAAGTGAATGGGTGCCGGCGCTGTTCGGTTACCAACTTTATTCAAATTACCTTCTTTTGTGTTCTGCGGAAGGAAGAAAGTCATACAGGTTTGAAATGACATGAGGGTGAGTAAATGATGACAGAATTTTCATTGTGGGTGAACTGTCACTTTAAGGCCAACAGTAATGCAACAAAAATAACCTGAAACCATCACATTCTGCATGAAGATTCTCTCTGATCTCCTCTGCTGAAGCTGAAATCTGTTGAGCTTTACAGTCTGCCTGCTGGTGAGCTGAATAGCTCCCAAAAGTACATTACATTCTGAGATAAATATCAGTTGCTCTTAAGTCATTTATACCTTACTATATTTCATCCATGATGATTCTGGTTCCACTCGGGTAAAGGTTAAACATACACCTCGCTGCTTTTTGACATAGTTTTAAACATTCAAGCAGAACATCACATCTTACTCTTCTCAGGTAAAGGCAGCGGCCTAAAAAGAGCCCCTGTGTCCTAACATACTTGCATTTCAATTAAATGTGTGACAGATAGCCTGGGATTAGTTTATAACCCACCCAGCTGGCCCATTCTGAGATTGCCTATTTTAATATGTGACTGACTGAATGATACTGAACCTTAATACAAATGCACATGTAGTTTCACCCCTCAATGTCCCTATGCTCTGCCAGATGAAATACACTACAACAGCACATACAGTGTGTTTTATAGCTGTATGATTCTACTCTGAAAGTGATCATACAAGAACACTTTATCAAACATTGAAGATCCTGCTATCACTTTAAGACAAAAACTGGGAGGCTGCAGAATATTGGAGGGCATAGATGATCCATCTGTACTGGATGCATGGCAGCAGTATTCTGCTCGAGAAGTTGTCAATGTAGTTGATTTCTGGGCAGCATAGAACTGGGACTTTTCTCTGGGGACCTGACTGTGATCTCCATTCTGACAGCCATCTCAGTGGTCTTTGAATCACTGTCAGTCACTGTGATAATGCTGAGAATCAACCACAGAGCTACAAGGAGGAATTAGACATGTTGATAGATTTATGACAAAATCCCACACTCAAAGCACTAGCACAGTTAAGTGGAGACCTGGTAAATATCTCAGATGCCAGGTAAGTGCTGACATCTCACACTAAGGCTTTGTTATGACAGAAGTCAGAAATGTGTTTTTTACAGATCTGACTAAATACATTTGGTTGTTAGTGTTTTTTTACAGTTTAGACATGTAATCCAGATTAAAAACTCTGCTTTTAGGGGCGATTCACATTTTGCGTCTTTTGCACGTGCAAGTTTGTTATTATAAATGTAGACACGTGCCAGGCACGAGCAAATAGGGAGCGATGCGGTCGAGACGCGCATACGGTAAGGCGCCCACATTTTTCTAGGCGTGACGGTGCCGCATCGAGATGGAAATATTTCAACTTTTCAGAGTGGTGCGCGCACACCGCGGGTCATTTGACAAGAGAAAGTGGTGTCGTATTATATAATATACGATAATTACGATATATCGGTATATTGCAAATAAACAAAAACTGTCCAAATTTTTATATATTTAAAAAATAATTTTCCTATTGTCACTGTCAGAAATTTCTAGAATTTTCTGTATCACAGCAACGATGGGATGAAGCGATGATGGGTGACTACATCTGGAACTTGGTTCGTGAGGACAGTATTAGTCATAAAAGACAAAAAGGATCAAATGCACACTTCTGAAGTTTTGGACTACTCATTTTTAGTAACTGCTATGTTTAACTGTTGTTTTGAGCTCAGTACCTTGTCATTTCTGTGTACGAGTAATAATACTGAAATGTATAAAGTTTTTTGTGAGTACCGTCGATGTTAAAAAAATGAATCGAATTTCGTATTCAGCATGTTAAACTTTAAAAATTAAAGCGAATTTTTTAATTAAAAAAATTAAAGCAAAACAACTTAAAAAAAATTCATTGTGTAATCAGAGAACACAAACTGATCAAATAAAAAATAAGATAAAAGCATCAAAATCATAATGTTAAAAATGGTTGTGAATGTCAACAGTTTTGATTCAGGTTTGACTTCCAGGAAACACTCCTATATACACACCAGAAAAAGTAGTAAGTTTACATAAAAACATAAAACCAGAACAACCACAACACTGTTCTCACACTGACACAGCTCCAGCATAACAAGCAGTGTCATTTAAGACTTTACTTCCCCTTTGCTCTGCCCATTTTCTTGCATGTGTGATGTGTCACAGTTTATGTGTATGGCTTGGGTGTGAGGGTGCGGGTGAAAACTGCTAAACTTACGGCTAATGATGCTAATGTGTTTGGGATTGCTATGTGGTTTCTAGAGTGCTCTGTTGCCAGGTGGTTAGTTACTACCTCAGTTATGTTAAGTAGTGTTGCGAACCTCAAGTAGCAAAAGAGATGCTTGCCTTAGTAATGACAATAAAGGTCCAAGACATGAGGCCCCAAACTGTCTAACTAAGATGAGAGTGGACCGCCTCACTGATAGAGTGAGATCTCTCTCATGTCCCATTTAAAAGTAAGGCCAACTAACACAAGATGGTCCCCTCAGGAGCTTAAGCCTGCAGCCTGTTTCAGACACTCAGTGAATGTCTCTCCTGTCCTCCTAACCCTCTTTCAATCCTCCATTGGACAAATCAAATGCAGACACTGGGACACATCGAACAAGCACCTGACCAATCAGCTTGTAAGGTGAAGGTCAAATCTCAGTTACTTTGGACTTTGGACATGTAATGTATTTCAAAAAGCTCTCACATTTAGTCTTTGCTCCTCGGCTGAGCCATCAGAACGAAAAGCCAAACTTGAAGACATAAATATTGAATGGGCTGATTTACTTTAGAGGAGAATAGATAGCTGAATAAAGTCCAGCAGAGAGGAATATAGAGCTCATGCATCTTGTCCTGTGGGACACTGGAGCCAAAAGGTCAGACATGTTTGTTCTAAACAAAAGGATCCTGTTCTGCAGTAAACAACCACACAGTGTCAATAGAGCAGGATTCCTCCTGAGGGTGGCTTGAAAAACACCAGCATTATCTAATCTGACTAAAAGCACCGGTTATGGCTAACAGCATTCAGGATTAAAGTGAGTTTCCGTACTTGTTTAACATGGAAGCACTTTACAAGGTCTGTATTGTTTTCTTACACATATTCTCTATCTATAGCATTGTGACTCTCAGCAGACCTTTTTATTAGGCCCCGAACAGGGCTGGGAAGGTTACTTTAAAAATGTATTTCACTACAGATTACAAAATACATGCTTTAAAAAGTAATTTGTAACGTATTTCGTTAGATTACACAAATTCTGTAAACTTAATCTAAATACTTTAGAATACTTTGGAATACTGATAAGGTACGCAACACAAAGGGATCACCAAACAGAGGACTTGGTTTTCCTCTGCATTTTATTTTAAACAACATTAGTTTTCCACAATATATCTTAAAGCAAAAAAGCACACAATCTTAGAAAAAAGAAAAGGAAAAATGCTGATGCTCAAAAAGGCATCACAATGCATTAAGAGCTGGGGTGTGTAAACTTTTTTCAATTTGGAGGCAAAATGTACTTATTTTGTCTTCTGGGAAACATGTGGTTATACATGCTAAGGGAAGAACTAAATGAAAAAAATATTATCTATAAACAAAATAAAAAATCTTTACACATCATCCTGTTTAAACATTTTCACCCCCTTCTCTGAATGCTGCATTGTGTTTCATGGAAACTTGTTTCCATCACTAAATAAAAAAATAAAATAATTTTTTTTCAGAATTGCGAGATTTAAACTCGCATTTGCAAGTTATGAAATCAGAATTGCATGAAAAACTCACAATTGAGAGATCTCGCAATTTTGACATTGGTATAGTTTATTTCATGCAATTCTGACTTTATATCTTTATAACAATTCAGATTTTTTTTCCTCAAGTTCGCAATTCTGAGAAAAAAGTCAGTGTTTTTTCTCTCATTGGACTGACAGATGCAATTGTGAGTGTATATCTCTCACAATTCTAAGAAAATAAATCTGATTTCCGAGTTATAAACTCGCAATTGTGAGAAAAAGTCAGAACTGTGAGATAAAAGAACTCTGAGATAAAAAGTCGCAATTACCTAAACAAATTACTTAAACAAGGGACTCGCAAAACATGAAAACAGTCGTTGATCATTCAGGTAACCACAGACATTAAAGATTCAAGGGTATGTCAATTTTTTTATGTGGCAATTTGAATAAATTGGCTCACATTGTGTAATGGAGTATATGAAAACGTCTATTGCGTGAAATAGCTTATTCAGAACAGTACTAAATAAAATGAATAAGCAATTTCTATGAACCCAGATCCCTCTTATTTTGTTAAAATTATTCCAATTGTGCATATTCTGCGAGGGGCATGAAAATGAGCAGAACTGTAGTTAAGGATGCTTTTGCAGAATATCAGAGTCAGAGAATCACCGATTGCTGTTTACATTAATTGCCCATTACAGTTAATATAAAGTTTAAATGAAATAAATGCCATTAAAATTCCAAGTAATCACTTTGGTAATCTAAAATACTTTTCAGATGTAACTGCAATTTGATTACCACCAACTGTAATGAAATACAGTTACTCAAATTTTGTATTTTAAATACGTAACTAAGTTACATGTATTTCTTTACTCCCCAGCCCTGGCCCCGAATACTGAACAGGTGGCTCTTGTTGGGCTCTTGTGTTTGTGTGTAATTGCCTCTTGAACATTCAGAAGTCGGCTGAAACGTCAGCGATTCGGCCGATGGCTATTCAGATGTACCTTCTAACCCGAATGTTAATTAGATCACAGCAATGATCTGAGATGAATCATTTCAATGAAACATACTGAGTGACAGACGAGAATAGAGAATAGAATACAGACGAACCAGAAATACACATATGCCATGTGAAAACATGAAAATACATTGGTCAGTGCTCTTTTTAATCCTGCTTAATCTCATTCTGTAGACACAAAGTTTAGCTGTTTATGGAAGTGACAAGTCAACTGAATTCACAATTAAAAACATCTCTTTAAGCATTCTCCATTCATTAAAGGGATAGTTCCCCCCCAAAAAAATTCTGTCATCACACAAAAGAAGATATTTTGAAGAATGTTGGTAACCGGCACCCATTCACTTGCATTGGTTTTGTGCCAATACAATAGAAGTGAATGGGTGCCGACGCTGTTCTGTTACCGACATTCTTCAAAATATCTTCTTTTGTGTTCTGCAAAAGAAAGAAAGTCATACAGGTTTGAAATGACAAGAGGGTGAGTAAATGATGACAAAATTTATTTTTGGGTGAATTATCACTTTAACATTAGACAATTTATGTTAAAACCATACAGGGTTTTAAAGCCTATCTAACCAGATAACCCAAAATACCTGCTATATTCTTTAATAAACCCAGAAACTCATACTTTCTAGTTTTAAACAAAGACATAATTGTAACATCAAGAACTTTTTAATGTTTATAGACCTACAAACCAACTCAAAAGCATTATATAGCAAAACAAAGTTCTAAGATGAATAGAAAGTGTTCTTTCTGAACCTTAAAGTTATAAAGAACACCTGAAGAACCTTTATTTTTAACACTGTACATACTCCCAGTTTAAATCTCTTTATGACAAAGCGGATGTTCACACCTGCTCATGTGTGACACGGGGCAGCCCGGTGTGCAGACAGGGGCATCTCTGAAGTCGCATTCATTAATCACCTCCTACTCTATGCTAATTACCTCCACCTCCCCACACACATAACCCAAGCTGTAAATGAGCAGATTGCATCAGAGCTGCAGGTGTACTCCATGGGCTTTAGGAGGAGATGGGCTCCCGCTGAGCAATGACACTCATTCCTCCAGATGTGTACACATCCACACATGCGGTGCATTTCCAGGCTGTCGCTCACATACTCTCAGAAAAAAACACCAGTGAGATCTCATTGATTTCTCAGCTGAAATGAGATCGAATCGAGAGCAAATGGAGCCTCATGCTTCTTACATAATTCTCCCTATAGATCCTAGGATTCTCAAGAGATCCAAAATCTGACAAATGTTTGCTGAAATTCTTTTAAGAGCAAATTATTGTCCATAGATCTGTACATATACAATGTGTCAAAAACATCTAATTTCCTATTTTTATTTCACCAAAGAGGGCAAACATTATAGACAAAGGTCATATTTTAATGAAATATCCACAGACTCATTCCACAAGGAAAAAAGCAAAGCCTTATGTTGCCATTGATCATTTATAGTTTTCCTCTCAAAATGAGGCTACGTCCTACATCACCCCATTTCAAAGCTGCTAAAATGGAGCAAACACATGAATTATTCTCGCAAGAACAGGGCGATGACGTAGTTCATCTCATGCAATGATCTCTGATGATCGCTTAACTATGTTCTGCGTTTCAAATACCGTTCACAGATCGCCCGCACACCCACACATAACTCCCCCCCAAAGCACCGTTCCACGGAACACTTATGCTATTTATAGAAGCTTTAAACGGCCCACACTTTCAAATGTGGATCTGTTCTGCCTTCGCAGAGGATCAGAGCGAGGTGTGAGACACCCCCCTGTATTACAAATATATCAATGCAATTTTAGTCGGTTTCAGTTATCCAAGCATTTAGGCAGAAGGTGAGTGGTGAGATGTGAACTCATCAAGGGGGGCTTTGATGATTTCAGGCATATAAATAAGGAAAATGTCTGTCAGAGGAGCTCTCTGGACGTCTGGGTTAACAATATGTCATTAGTCGAGTTTAAGGAGGATGCCTTCCAAATTCTGTCATCGTTTAACCACTCACAACAAGCCATTCCAAACTGTATATCTGTAGAAACCAAGACAAAATATTTGAAGAAGGTACTGGATCTTTGATGAATGGGGAATGAAGCTTTCAATATTTAGAAAGGACCATGAATTATCAAAACATGCATTAATGGGCAAACCTTTAAAAATATACAGCCATGGAAAAAATTAAGAGATTTGTAGACCATTTCTAGATTTCTTCACCATTTCTAGTTGTGGCCATTCCAGTCCAATGTCTGTTGAATTTCAACAAAATCAGGTCATATAGTCATTCAACAGCAATTTGAAAGACTGACAGCATGATAAGACACATATGTGATAAAAATCCAGTTTAACTGGATAACTTTTCCTAAATAAATGTACAAATGACTGTTGTGTTGCTTAAAAGTGAATATGAACTTGTTTTCTTTGCAGTATTTGAGGTCTGAAAAAATATAGAGCATCTTTTCCGTTTCCCAGTTTTCATTTTCTGCAAATAAATACATATAGATTTTTATTTGAAATTTGGGAGAAATACTGATAGTAGTTCACAGCATTGAACAAAAATGATCATTTTACCTAAACACATTTTTTTTCTGCAGCTGTATACTTGAGCCTGACCTTAAAAATATACTTTGAATTCTGACCTAAACTCCAGGTCTTGGATCATTAAAAAAGAATAGAATAAAAGCAAAATACAGGCAAATATGTCTCTAAACTTCAATTCTTTACTCTGAAACATTCACTGATCATATTATGCAAAGTTTCAAACACTTCGGTGCACTCTGTTCAAGACACATTCTTCACTTTTTCAACTTCCTGTTCTCTTTCTACTCTTTCTTTCTGACCACTTGTCAAATTTTTAATCTTTCGTTTTCTCCCGCTCTCTCATCTCCTCCGTCTATCCAGCTGCAGCGTTACACCAGCTCTTCATGAAACTCGTAATTTTGCAATTAGGACTGAGGAGGCAGGAGAGGCTCCTAAGCAGCTGGCTCACCGTCAAGCTGACAGAAAGAGGAAATCCTCTTGTATTATTTACTCACTGTTTCCCACACACTGATGATTAAGGAAGGACCAGCTCACAGCTGGGATGCTTTTCCATAACCTTCCTAAACCTTCTCTCATTTACTTTCTCTTTTTTGAAAACACACTAATAATAGAAGTGCGAGCTGGTGGGAGAGTGGTTAAACTTGCTATCTGTTGCCCTTCACTGCTGGTAATATTTATTTGTGGCTTCAACAGTGAAGATCAGCAGTATAGTAAGTAGCATGTTAGACTCTAGATTAAGGGTGCGTTCATATTTGTGATTCGGTTCTTTTGGTTTTTTTGGTTCTTTTCGGCCGGACCAAAAAAGAAAAAAATTAATTTAGTCCTGGTTCACTCAGCATTCAGACTGGCCTTGTTTGGTGCGCATCAGGGTTCGGGTGGCATTGTTCACCCTTACACAAATAAACCACACTAACAGAGCAATCGCACCAGAGTTCGTTTTAATCGAACCAAAGATGGCACATGTGAACACCCTAAAGCTGCAGTTCCTGTATTTTCAGCAGATAATTAATGTAATTATGAATTAATTCTCCTGGATTGTCTAATGAATGAGCAACACGTCAAGGTTGATGCTCTAATCCCACTTCAGGGTGACCCAAGAACTGTGGAGCGAGTTACACGACTGTACTGCCCTTGAGCACGGCACTTAACCGCAGGTTCCTCTGGAGGACTCAGTCTGTAATTAATATGCGGCAACAGACCATGAATGGGGAATAAACTACTTTATAGGAAGAAACATTACATTGTGTGTGTGACACTCTCTTTCATTTAGAAGTAAATGTAAAAAGTAACTAAAGTCTAATGCAAGATTCGATAGTATAAGCTAAAGGCTACTGTCATGTAGGCATAAAGATAGTTCACCCACCATTCTGTTTTCATCTCATCATTCTAATTTTGCCTAAACAATGTTTGTTTTGTGGATGAAAAAAGTAAGGATTTATCTAGTGAAACATAGGCTGCTGTTTTCCATATAATGAAAGTGGATGGGACCAGTTGCTGTCATGCTTAGGACAGGGATCATAAAAGCAGCCTGCACAATTCATGCTATACTATTCACTGAAAAAACTGCATTCCACCGCAGATCTCCTGGCATGTTTATGACAAATTCCGCAAGGTCTTGGTTATCAAACTGCGATAAATGAAGTACACTCAAAACCATGAGTAAAGTGCAAACAAACTGCATTAGCTTCTGTTTGTATAGTGAATGCGTTGAAACAACATAACCATGAGGATTTGAGAATAAGTGGATGGAAAGACCATTTAACCTAAATTTCTGCCATTTCATTACTAAGCATAAGATTCAAAAAGATTATTTTATTTTATTTTTGTAATGTCTGATCACCGTCCACTCTCATTGTATGGAAATAAAACAGCCAGCCAACTGTGTGCATTAAGGTATCTTAAAATGATCAAATAATTTGTGCCGTGACTTTGAGTAGATGATAAAAAAATCATTTTTGTCTAAAGTACTTCTCATAACTATTCTGACATTTATGCAAGTTTACATTTACATTACATGTATTCATTTGGCAGAGTTCTGAGAATCAGCCCCTTATTACAGTTGATACATTGTGTTCAACAGAACGCCGCTTCTGTTGAACACAACCTTCTGTAGGCAGAACTGGCTACATTTTCCAGCAAAGACCCTCAGATTCCAGCATGTCTAAGCGTGTGCGGAAGAATTTCTCGCCAAGCACCAGAGGGGTCCAGCACACCAGATACAGAGCTGCTCTCACAAATCAAAGGAGAGCTTCAACAAGTTTAGAGGGAGTAGGAATAGAGACAATGACTAAAAGAGTGAGAATCAAAGTAGGGAGAACAAAGTCATCTGTGCACCTGTAATTAGAGCTAGTACCAAAGCCTGTGGTGGAAAAATGAAGACGCACTGCAGCGTAGAGCGAGCCATTGACCTGCTGTGACCAGTAATTGCAGTCACCTTAAAGAACATCTAGTGCCTTTAGTGCGTAAGGAGGGAACACAAATTAAAAATCACTTTTCCGGCATCATTTCCACTTGTGCAGAGATGTGCTCAATTGTCCTGATGTTGATCATTCACACAAAAGGCGCAAAAAATGCCAGGTGCACATTACACATTTCTTTTACGCACAGCTTAATGCATTCACCTTACTTTAATCATTTATCAGATGCTTTTATATACCATTTCTTTATTTAGTACAATTTGCGCTTTTACACAATTACAATAAAGCTAAATCTAACCTGATATGTTCTTCATAAGAATGCTGAAAAATCTGTTTGAATAATCCCTAAACATCTTCAACATGATTCCACACAGGAAATGAAAACCTGTTCATACTTGAGAACTATTTGAAAGGGGTCCCTCAGAAATTTGGCAGTTAGACACCTGAACACCTGCAGTGAGGATATCAAACAAATCCGAACAGCAGGGAGCATCATCTTATCTTAACACTTTTTCAAGACATTCAGAGGTATACAAGATGTTATATTCTCCAATTTCATGTAACAGAATGAGATGTGTGCTTACTGGCAATTGAAATGATGTTGAACGCTTATTTTACCGATACGCATAACAAAGGGTTCTATGATCTTTTTATTAATTGTTCTAATAATTTTGCTACGTTTATGTTCCTGTGCTTCCTAAAGCACCACATCTGAAAAAAATATCAAGATATGACTGCAACAGGCATACTGTACACTTGCTGGGATGTTTTGAAATATGCAATGAATTGTAAATTCCTACCTTGACACTGAAATCCTTGTTTCCCAAATCCCCTAAAAGAAAAAAGCAGTTTTTAGAACATTGACACTTCACATGCTTACAATAAAACAATAAGCTACTTGTTTGACCTGTCTCATCTACATGACTCACAGATTCCAGTCCTAATTTTGAGTCACAATGAAATTCATTATCCATTGCTTACACACTTGTTTTGACATTTACATAACATTCATTACTTCGGGTGAGGTGTGCACCGATTTACTAAAACCCAAAAAGCCACCAAGAAAGAAAGCATTTTGGCCGTTATAAGAGAGCGTAGCGTTCACGTATATTGTCAAATATAATCAAAT
The DNA here is from genome assembly GCF_024868665.1 of Triplophysa rosa. Taxonomy (NCBI): domain Eukaryota; kingdom Metazoa; phylum Chordata; class Actinopteri; order Cypriniformes; family Nemacheilidae; genus Triplophysa; species Triplophysa rosa. Next base: position 14,004,053 of record NC_079900.1, on the reverse strand, counting down.
GAGCGCGCTCTGATTTGCAAAACACAGTGTTAAAATATGTACAAAATAAACATCTAGTGTAATTTTTCATTTACTGGCAATTGCTTGTTGAGTCATATTAAAGAAATTGTAAACATGTAACACTTCTTTAAATCGTTATCGTGCGCACGTGACCAAACGAGCTCTTTATGAAAAGACATTAAATGACAATCGCTTTAACAGTGACAGTAACAGTAACAGGTTCGCTTCAACAGGCAATAAACTGTCGTTAAAACTCTCGCTTACCAGATAAAGTCCGTGCAGTGGCTACAGAAAGTAGGTTGCTTGAAGAAGCGGGCGATAAACTTATGATTCTTCACTTCGTGAACGTTTTTCTGTCTCAGGGCACCTTGCCGGGCGAAACCCCTCATGGGCGCGCTTCCCTCCTCTCCATCGCTGTTGGATTGCGCCGGGTCAGCCATTCTCAAGTTTTCGCAAACCTATACGCCGGAGTGAGTTGTAAGGAGTTCGACCATGTAGCGCAAAGCTTCAGATTGCGATGAACTGTCAGCCTCTACGCTCGGCGTCCCTCTCCGCCCAAGTGTCCTCCTTACGCGCCGGCTTCTCTCACACACACAACCACGCGCACACATTTGCACGCACTCTAACGTGACGTCGTGGGACTCCTCCCCCCTCCCACTCATTTACTTTTGGCGAGCAGAGCTGATAGAGATTGTGTCAGTTCACTTACATTTACGTGAAAGCTCTTTAAAGCATGAAGGAAAGACAATAGGAAACGATTCCATGTAGATTATGAAACAAATATGCTAATGAAAACAACGGATGTACGTGACAAGCAACTGTCAATCAGCCAATCACTGACTTCATACCAATAGCTATGTTAAAGGATATGGAAAATAATCGTTTACGTTTATTCTGCTGCTTTTTGTCTTTGATTTTTTGTCTATAGGGCAAGTTATGAATATGTAAAATATAATAAAGTTGGTTGGTTACATTCTTTACAGAATGCATCAAAATGTCTCGCAATGCTGTCGTGCGTCTACAGGTGATGTCCCCAAAGCCTGAAGCTGCACAGAGAGCAAAGTTATTTTGGGTGGTTATCACCTAAAATGACGCCTAAGCTGTGTTACATAAATTTTCGTTCTGTGTCCCAGCTGACTCTATTCACTCGAGTTGTTTCATTCCCGTTCTGTGACGCACTGAGTAGGAGGCGAGGACATCCAGCGTCTAAGAAACACAATGGCACCATGCACTTACAGAAAGAGATTGGTGTGAGTCTCAGCAGGGAGTCTGAACTTGCTGGGCTGATGTTTTCATATGTCTCTGTTGATCATATAGTGTGATTCATATAGTACTTCTTGCCAAACTGCTATACTCAGATCTGATGTTTAACCCTTTTGATAAATAAGTACACTAGACTTTAGAGATGCAACCTCGTAGCTAGTGCATGTCAATAGTTTGGGAAGTTGTGGGTGGGAAATACTAGTAATTCTGGGACATTTGAACACACAAAATACATACATAAACAAATGCATGAGCTACATAGCTCATAAAATAAAAGACTTTTGTGTTTTACCTCGTGTGCTAGTGTACTCTTAAACCCTGTTACATAGCAACATTTAAGTGAAGTGAAGTGAAAGTGACCTATTTGTCAGATATGGTGACCCATACCCGAAATGTGACCTCTGCTTTTAACCCATCCAGAGAGTAGTGAACACACGCACAGCAAGTGGTGAACACACGTACACCCGGAGCAGTGGGCAGCTATCACTGCAGCACCCGGGGAGCTAGTAGGGGTAAGGTGCCTTGCTCAAGGGCACCTCAGTCGTTACCCGCCGGCCCTGGGAATCCAACCGGCAACCTTCTGGTCACGAGTCCGACTCTCTAACCATTAGGCCAGGACTGCGAGAATTTAGAGCTTTCCCTTCTTGGAAGTCTGATCAAAAATATTAATAACACAAAAGACATTTTAAATAATATTGGTTACCGAACAACAGCAGTACCCATTGACATGCATTGGTTTTGTGTGCATACAATAGATGTGAATGTGCACTGCCGTTGTTCGGTTACCAACATTTTTCAAAATATCTTCTTTTGTGTTCTGCAGAAGAAAGTCATACAGGGTTGACAGCAAGGACGACAGCACGGACGACAGAACGGATGACAGCACGGACGACAGACAGGACGACAGCACGGAAGACAGACAGGATGACAGCACGGACGACAGCAAGGACGACAGACAGGATGACAGCACGGACGACAGACAGGATGACAGCACAGACGACAGAACGGACGACCGCAAGGACGACAGACAGGACGACAGCAAGGATAACAGGACAGAATGATAGTAAAGTTGACAGAACCAAACGACAATAAGGACAACAGTGAAAGAGATGGCAGGATGACATATTAAGATGACTTCAACAGACAACATACACGTCAACACTGATTTACCTGAACAAGTAGGCAATGACCGTAGACAAAGACAAATGTATAGTACAAGGCATAAAGCAGTCGACACATTTTTGGCACAAATGGAACCCCATATTATGATGGCAGAATTTTCATTTTTGGGTGAACTATCCCTTTATTTTGGCTATTAAAAAGGTATGAGATCTTACTGTTTAAATAGGAAATACATCAACATGTAAACGTGTCAAGTGAATTCATCTCATCTCTAGAAAACACGTCAAAGTTTATGGTTTCAGACTTTGACACCAGACTTTGACAATTTTTTACAGCATTTACTATAAAACTGTCCAAGCGTTTGTGTTAAATTCATATCTGTTGCTGATAAAAGTCTTTACAGCCATGGTGTTGCCTGCATGCTTATCTGTCAGTTTTGTATCTAGAGCCATTGTGAATGTTGTGTCCATGTTAAATGCATTTCCTCTTCGTTGACACTTCTGCATTTTCCTGTGTTAGAGGAGTGAGACTGTAAAGTGCACATCAGCATGTAAAATGGACACAAATGCTACCTAAGATTTCATAGTTTTGCAGGATTGAGAGCGATACTGTGTTAAGTGCACAGAGATCACCTGTTACGGGTAGAGATGCCCACTGTCTGACAGCAAACAGAGCAACTTTGCTCTACACCCACAAAGCACTACGCTTCTTGTTGGCAGTTGCCCACACATGCACACACACCTACAACCTCTTTGTGAGGTTGTGTGACAGAGAGGTTCCTCAGAACACAACTGTAGAAACCTATTGTGCATGTAATTTCCCTATAATATACTTGTATAATATAATATTGCATTATATATAAACATATATATATATTTGTAAAATCTATAATGTTTTTAAATTTATATTTTGTGTTTGGTCAACGCAACGGAGAACGTCAATAGCCAGACTTAAAAAGGTTAAATTCTGCCCTCTACTGTTAGAACGTCTGCATTAAAATATGCACAACATACTGTAGAAAAGCTGTTTTTCTAGTTTGATTTTCCTACAATAGAATGTCACTGCACTTGCTTTTTGTTTAATGCAGACTTTATTAAAATGATGCATACAAAACTCCGAAATATGTCCAAAAATCTGATCTAGTGCTTGTTCTCGTGTCCCCATAGACTACTCTCGAGCTAAATGGAAAAGGTTCTTTTCTTATGGTTGCTATGGAGATGCCTATATATATATATATATATATATATATATATAGGACGATCACATCCTTAATGCACTTGGGTTTCTTTCTGGCAGATGAACATCACATGAAAAACTATACATTTTCCAAAAGGCGCTGATTTTCTGTTTTTGTAGTGTTTTAATCATCTTTTAATGATTTTTTAAAAAGGTTCAATACTACTCAATGTAAGACAGAAGCAATGTGCAAATTCAAATGTAAATCAACAACAACAATCAAATCTTTCATTTGTGATGCGGGGGATTATATCAGATTCAAATTAGATTGGAAGAGCGAATTAAGGTTTACCATTCTTGAGGAGCTGTCAATGACTTGAAAATTGTTCAAACTACAATTAATAAAAACACACAAAATGTAAAACAGACATAGAAATCACTTTATTGAGGAAATACCTTGCAGCAATACAAAAACACATTGTATAACCCAAAGTCTTAATGTAACACCACAGAAGCTAACAGCAGAATCAATTCCACTGTGCTCTCCATGGTAAACCTGTGTGAAAACATGAATGCTTGCATGGCTTCATTTGAAGTAAAAAAGAAAAGCAGGGGAGGAACTAGGCTGAAAAGTCAATCACTACATCCCACATACTAAACTGTCAAAAGATGAAACAAAAAGGTAGAACGTAATATAACCACAGTTACATAAAACCGGAATAGCAAATAACCTTTTATCATTCACCAGCCATTGTCTGTAAGATGCAAGCATTACATTTTACTCAAATAGTAACTTGCAGCCAGCTTGTCAGATCAGTAAAGCAGGGGCATCTGTCTGTCACAACAATGAATGGATATAGAGAATGCACAGCTCATGTGATGAGTACTGCTATTCTTTCATTACATCTTTCCATTCTTTTCGCTCGCTCTACTACCAGGCCATAGGATTAAATGACAAACCCTAGCAGACATTGACTTGGTAAATGTTGAACAGGAGATGCAAGTGGGTGGGTTTATTGTGACTGCGTAGACAGCCTCTCCTCAGGGGTGTTGTCAGAGGCTGGAGGTTCTGCTGGGGGTCCAGAGCTGCTCTCAGACGGAGCAGTGCTGTCGCTGGTGCCCTCATCTGTGGCGCCCTCTGCAGGCTCGAGTTGGGCCGCTTTCTCTACAGGTGTGGCAGAGGCACCCTGCTCTGCCTCCTGAGGTCCTTCAGATGCTTCAGCAGGATTCTCATCTGCAGAGAAGACACCACATTGGTCAGTTAAGACCAAAACATATTCAAACATATTTCAATCTTTAGACCATTTAAAAGGATAAAACTGACCCGTATCCATAGGTGTGGGCTTGTCTTCTCCATCCTTGGTCTCGGTGGAGGAAGTCTGTTCTGCGCTGGCATCGGCCTGGGCACTGCCTGCCTGCTGATCTTCTTGAGAAGCTCTCTCCACCTGCTCCGCTGCTTCCTTCTCTCGCTCCTCTGCTCTCCGGCGAGCTGCCTCCTCTGCAGCAGCCATCTCAGCTGCCAGCTTCTCCATGTCCACCTCCACCTTCTGACTGCACAGCTATACAAACGCACACAAACCGTACATCAGTTACTGACGGTGCATTTGCCATTCAAGCTTAGTCTAAACAGGAAGGCTATTAGTTTACAACAAAACCGAATTTCACACCCGTTTCAGCTCATTGTTGAATGAGTCTGTGCTCTCCAGGAACCGTCTCTTCTTATCCTGATGCCTGTCCTCGATTTGAAGAAGCTCTGCTTCTAGCTTTCTCTAGAATGACACAAAATAAAGACACGACCATAAAAAGCGTGAAACAGTCCTAGGGCTTTATGGTCATTAGGGATGCACCGAATGTTCGGCAACCGAAAATGGCAAAAACAGCATGAACGTGTGGATAATGATCAAGCAGCAACAGCGCAGAAGATGAAGGAGAGAGAGAGAGAGAGAGAGAGAGAGAGAGAGAGAGAGAGAGAGAGAGGAGAGAGAGAGAGGAGAGAAGAGAGAGAGAGAGAGAGAGAGAGAGAGAGAGGAGAGAGGAGAGAGAGAGAGAGAGAGAGGAGAGAGAGAGAGAAGAGAGAGAGAGAGAGAGAGAGAGAGAGAGAGAGAGAGAGAGAAGAGACGAGAAGAGGAATTTCTGAATGAAAGCGTCTGTATTGGTCGGTAACTTGTGTACTTCAGACTGGAGCGGGCTGTCTGACAGTAGCCCCGCCGCTCGCGACATCCTTTGACATCATACAGTGGTCGCGTGCACTCAGTCCCCTGTACTAAACAACTTTTCAAAGTATGTTCTGTCATGACTCACGATTGCACCTTCTGAGAGAACAGTGACAGTCACCTTTTGTGGGCGGAGTTTGGAGGAGAGACGTGAACTGAAATGGTTGTCAGTCAGAATTGCTTGCATGGACGGTTTTTTTCTTTAAATAATTTTGGAGTGTAGCCTATAATAATCCAACAGTTTTTGTTTATTCATATTTTTAGCTTAAAAGGTTGAATGACACTTTTTAATGAAGTAGTGTAGGGGTACAGAGTACAGTACATTCTTTCAGTAGTCAGTTATAGGCCAAATATATGCTATTCAAGAAGGGAGAGGGCTCAAGTTTTTGTTTTATTTTAGCACACTTGTTTTGCTGAATTTCATTTTAAGTTATATTGTAGTGTATTGAAAAGCAAGACAAAATATAAAAAGCACATTTTGACCATTCAGTTTGTGCAATAGTGAAAAAAGAATTTTCATTTCGGTGCATCCCTAATGCTCATGCGTGTCGGTTAATGTGTCTACCTGGTGAACCATGAGGGACTGGACTTGGCGTTTGAGGACCTGCATGCGAGCGGTGGTCACCACTGAGCGAACATCTGGCACCACAACTTCACTCAGGATGTCGCTGATCAGCCGGTGGTTCCTCTGGAAACGAGCCGCTGCTATATGCTTCATGGAGAACCCGTCGTCATAGTCTACACAACATACACAGCGGCTGAGTTTGGGACACTTATTTTTATAGACTTACAGTTTAACAAAAATTAACTAAAAGATTAGGTGCAATCTCTCTCAACCCCTGAGTCCGCAGCTGAACAATACTGTGAAGAATGACACTATATTGTACCCAGTGTTGGGTAAGTTACTCTGAATAAGTAATTAATTACTAGTTACTAATTACATATTCAATAGTGTAATTAGATTACTGTACAAATTACTCTCTCCAAAAACTATTTAGTTACTTATTACTAATTACTTTCTATATCCTACATCAACCTTGATTAGTTAAGTGATTTAAGGATAGACATGAAAGGGCTTATTTAAATCATTCAATCAAATAATATTAAACTACATAAAGTACTCTTATTAACTGACCAAAGTATTACAAATGTGAGAATTATACATTAAAGCACAGATTTTAAAGTTAGACTCGGAATTTTGATGTCAATTCCACTATTGCACACACATATTACACAAAGTATTTAGTTTAATTACATCAGAAGTAACTAATTAAATTACAGAAAAATAAGAGTAATCCCTTACTTTACTGTTCAAGGGGAAAGTAATTAAATTACAGTAACTAATTACTTAGTAACTAGTTACACCCAACACTGACTGTACCCATTCACTTGTGATAAAACGCCAATCTCACCATCAGGGTCCTCAGCAGGTTGGATGCTCATATAGGGCTCGCCTTTGTCTAGTCGTGACTGCCTCTGCCTGCTTTCCTCCTCTAGGGCAGCTTCTGCACGGTTCTTGGCGTTGACGTATGCCAGGTAGGCTGGAGAGTTGTGGTAGGCCTTCAGAGAGTCATTATACTCAATCTGTGGGTAGAGAAATTGCTTAGTGCTCACGTAAGATTTTTATGAAACGTGTTTAAGTAAATCTCAATTGAAAAAGGAGAAGCTGTCTTTATTGGAAGCAACATACCTTCTCGGCTTCGTATTCGTTTAAATAGTCCTGTTTTTCCTCATCAGTGAGGTCCCTCCACATACCACCGATGATCTTTCCAATCTCCCATAACTTCAGGTCAGGATTGGAAGCTTTAACTTGGTCCCAAACCTACGAGAGAAACAGGTGTCATTTCAGAGTCAACAGAAACCAGTGCGGGATCCTGGAGGCCTCCAATAAAAGTTGAAAATAAGCACCAATAATATGTCTACCTTTGTGCATAAGATGAAAGCATGAAAGTATGAGTGTAGTGGAGCTGAATATAATGCGCAGAGAGCATTTTTAAAGTTCACTATTAGTAGTTACCATGCATGTTCTTTTGCAGAATTTAACTCATGTTATTTATGTTCTGTCAAATATTCAAAGTGCTTGTACAATCAATAAACATTTAGGGACTATCAAGAAAAAAAGCACTATAAATGGATCTTAACAATTCTGGTTGACTTTCATTGTATGGGGAAAGCAACACATAAAGGGACAATACACTCAAAAATGAAAATTCTGTCATTTATTCCGCCTTCTGTAGGAGTTTTTCAGCAGAACACAAAAGATGATATTTTGAAGAATGTTGGCAACCGATCAACTCCGGTTCCCCATTGACCTGCATTGGTTTTGTGTCTATACAGTAGAAGTGAATGGGTACTGCCGGTGTTTGGTTACCAACATTCTTCAAAATATCTTTTTTGCATTCAGCGTAAAAAAGTCATACAGGTTTTAAATGCCAAGAGCGTGAGTTTAAGGGCGCTTTCTCACCTTTAGTTCGGTTCATTTGGTACTGACCAACTTAAAAAAATGATACATTGCAGCATTTTTTCAGCTGTGTTGGTTCCTTTTCACACCACAATGATTGCTTTGGTCCGAACCAGTTGAAAAGAACCAAAATGCAGTGACGTGACAACCTCCACATCACTCGTTGGCGAGAACGTATTTCCTAAACTGCTTTTTCAAACTAAATAAACTCACCGTCAACATCGTGTGTCAGATGTGGTAACTTTAGCCCGGTCAACTGTGCTAGCATCAGTCGCATCATTGTTAGCGGCGATGGCGATCTCTTTGTCCCAAATATATTATCGAGGTCATCGTACCAGGGGAACTTGTACATCCTGCACTTGGATGTACTGCTGGCAGAGTTTCTTTACCTTAACCCGGCAGATTCCACAGATCTATTAAACCCCCTTTCCCTGATTTGTTTGCTAAAAAATGAAAATATTGCGCTGTTCTTGTGAGTTTTTGACAGCTGTGACGTAATATGGTCATTAGACTAAATTTCTATGAGGCTCCGCACCTCCTCACAACTTCAAGTTTGTCCGCAGGCCGCCATGCTATTTTTACATGCTATGTTTACACAACTTGTCCTCCATCCCATAATGCACCTTTTCAAGGAGGTCTCGGTACGCTTATTTGGTCCGCTTTTGGTGTGCACTCGAGTGCGATTGCTGCATTCACACCTGCCCAAACGAACCGCACCAAGAAGTAAAACGAACTCTAGTGCGATTCAACCGTACTAAATGAGTCAGATGAGAAAGCACTCTAAATGACAATTTTCATTTTTGGGTGAACTATCACTTTAACACGAAGCAAATGCCTGTTTCACTGAGGAACGAGATGCATAATGTATTAAAATATCAAAATAAAAGCTTTATATCCATCTAACATTTTAGCTCACTACAGAAAGAAAACAATGGTTCTTAAACTCGCCAATATGCAGAAACGAAACAAAAAGATCAAACAGAAGTATTCCATTAGTTGATGATTAGATGTTGGCCTCCCAGTCTTTTTCCAACAGACAGAGATGAAAGCAATGAAGCGATGTTGAGGTCTACCCTCAGGAAGAGCGGGGTCAGGCCATTGTCCGCCCCAGCGTTCAAGCTGTTTGCAGAAGCACTCTTCTCAGAGTTTCAAAATACAAGCAGTAAAAGCAGACACCGTGGGTGTCTTACCTTCCTGCTTACCTTCCGGCTATACCGCATGTAGGGCATCAGCGGCTTGTCGGGCGGTTTGGGCGGCTTAGGAACGGTGATCCCCGAGGAGTTCTGTGGGAGAAAGAAAAGAAGCCCACCAGGGGTGTAAGAGATTCACAAATTCATAAGACGTCATCACTAAACACAAAAAACTGTCACAATGGAGCACTATGGAGGAAGGGACAGCAGGCGAGAGCACAACTGAAAACAATGACAGCATGATTTCCTTCGGATATCGAGCAGATGACGTACCTGAATTACACACCACATTATCATTACACTGACAAGGCCATGCATTAAGCTATTTTGGAAACAAAGCAACTGTCTTTAATGGATTGTTCCCTATAATGACTCTGCAGAGGTCTGTACAAAACCAGCCAAAAGCTAAAACGCCCCGAGCTTGCTAGGAAGCTGTGCCAAGTCACCAGCGCATGATGCCGCGAGCCAAGCGGCAGCGTTACGCTGTTTGGCACGGGCATGAGGGCCATGCGAGCAGACGGGCATTAGTTCTCGTGCATTATGAAATGATAGGATGGCCAATGGGGGAAGGGAACGGTTCTGAGAAGCAATCACTCAATGCAGAGTCCGTCCAATTACACAAAACTAGAAATCGATTGAGTGACTGCTTCACAGAAACACGAGGATCATGAACACTACTAGTTGAGAGCTAGACAACTACCCAAGACTACCCAAAATACTTGACAAAAATCTGCACTCTACAAACTACTAAATCTGTACAGTTGTAAGAGCGTTTCACTCTATTTTAAATATAGGTCTGTCTGGTTTGCTTTAGCATCCTCTTGTTTAAGGTTTTAGTCCCTCTGCTGTCACTACGGCCCTAGTTGGCACCGGTCCGACCATTACCCTGTTGTTCCCGCCGGGGTTCCCTCCCAGCCTGTAGTTGTTGTAGGCCAGATGGCTGTATGGGTTGTACCCCACAAACCCAGGGGTGGTGGGCATTTGCTGATGGAGACAAATGAGACAAAACACGAATGAGAAATGACACAAACAAGGAAGGAAGGGACAAAAAAAATGAAAAGGAAAACCTGTTTTGTTTTCTGTCATGATTTGCATAAAACATGCAAAAAGCAGCAATCTTTGATAGCAGCACAACCTGGCATTATTCTCCATCCATTCGTAGCACAGCCACAGGCACTATGGTTGGTGGTGTTGGGCCGGACTCAATGAGGTGCTAATAGGATTCATTAACTGTACTGGCTTTAGAAATAGAATATTTGAGCCAAAAATGCCGTGTTAGCATACTGCCTTCTCTCCTAATGATCATTTTGAGGACTGGGGCTGTAATCTGTCCAAAATAACAGTGTCTGTCGTGACTGGGACAAAACAAACTGTGATATGGAAATATTTCTCCCCTTACCTTTTAAAAAAATAAGAATTGTCTAAGCGTACGAAGTCACAATTGGAACGACGTGTCAATGCGAAATTTATTGCGAACAGTTTGCGATGCTTGATGTCAAATCAAATCCTTTTAACGAAGTGAAAATAGGCTTGTTCGACTTCATGCGGCACCCCAAGACAGACAAAAATGCATTCTGGTTAGGAAATTTGCTGCAGTTGTTCAAAAGCAGCTGCGAATGCCTTGATGACGACACACTTTACTCTTATTGGCTAAACTGCGCACGTGTATATATGACGTGTTTATTCTGTGACATTCAGTTACACGAACTCACACAAATTTAAGTTCTATATCACCTTTGATGCCCATTGTACTTATCTTAGTGCAAAAACATTTCTATCATATTCACTTTATCAGTAATAAAGACAACCAAATCTTGTGGTCTGCCGCAGGTGCAGCACACTACGGAAAGCTCAAAGTGTCCGACCTGATGGCTGGATTTTTACTCCTCCCCCACCTGCAATGGGCAGATGTCGGCAGGCTAGTATGGGTCAACTCGAACAAGCCAAATGTGTCAACTCTCCTAACATAAAAACAGCCACCCCATGTGATACCGTGACCTTCCCACAATCCTCTCCTCCCATCTCGAAGTAACCTAAGGTATAGGTTTGGATGATGGAGGGGAAGGGCCATATGGATGATTGGCATGTAGTGGATACTTACTGTTGTGGGTGCTGGGGCAGGGGGAGGGGCATAGGATGGCCGTTCTGGGAGATAAAAAATGAACAGGTTGTGACAAATTTGCCCTGGCCCACTTGGTATAGCCACTGGGCAAAAAATCCAAGTGTCACTTTCAGTAAAGCCTGCTTATTCGTCACATTTGCATAAATTAAGACCCTTTAGAGGCCATTACAGATGTTATTCTACATCTAGTATTACCCAAATACTAGGACAAGCACACCTAGATAAAAGATTTGGCAACACTATAATAAGGTTGTCTTTTGTTAACATTAGTAAATGCATTGTCTAAAAGTTTAATTCAGCAATTATTGATCTTTGTTAATGCAAATACAATTGTTCATGTTAGTTAATTTGTGCATCACAGTGATAGTTCACCCCAAAAATGAAAATTCTGTCATCATTTACTCACTATCATTTCAAGCCTAAATGACTTTCTTCCGCAGAACACAAAAGATGATATTTTGAAGAAAGTTGCTAACCGAACAACACTGGCCCACCCATTCACTTCTATTGTATGGACACAAAACCAATGCAAGTGAATGGGGGCCAATGTACAACATTCTTCAAAATATCTTCTTTTGTGTTCTGTGGAAGAAAGTAAGTCATACAGGTTTGAAATGACATGAGGGTGAATAAAATGATGACAGATTTTTGGGGGGGGAGTAAACTATCGCTTTAATGTTAACAGAAGCAGAATTTTTACTTTTAAAATGTAGTAGTAAATGCTTAAATTAACATGAACCAAGATTAATAAATACTGTACAAGTATTGTGTTATGTTAGCCAATGCATTAACTAATGTAAACAATACAAACGTATTGTAAAGATTTATGAGTTATTTATAAAACAAGTGCATAATATGCTTAATATAGCCATTTTGCAAGTATAATAAAAAAATGGGTGTCATTTAAACAATCTAAGATGTCTAAACTAACTGTTAGTTGAAATGTATTCTTACTTGACATCTTGTTTGTCGACTGAGGATATCAGGCTATCCCCATCATTTGGTTCTGCAATAGGGTAAACACTTATTAGTCATGCTTTCATTTTGCTTACTCAAATATCTAAGACTATTAAACTTCATTAACTCAACATGACGAAAACATTTAATGGCCATTTATTTATTCCTTCACTTGAAAAACACACCCGCCGGTTTGAAAAATGTTGGGTTTAGCAACTGCTACATATGGGATAATCCTCAGTGTGTGTTGTATGAACAAAAGCTGCATAAATATTTATAGGATGCGTGTTAAACAAAATGAGAAATTCCCATGTTTATATGATTAATCTCAGCCCCGTGCCGGATGCGGATAATGGCGCACACAATGAGGCGAGTGAGCATACAGCCGCTAAGACATTTCGTCATGAAGAAACTTAGGAAATTGTAACATATATTGAAATAGTTAAGCATAATTAGCACAAATGTGAGGTAACGTGTTGTTCTTGGCGATCTATAAGCTTTAAAAAGACATGAAAAAGAGCTGGTTGAGATGCTAACATGCACAACATCAATGAATGAAACAGGCTAACACTAACGTTAGCTGACTAGCATCACAATAAAACACGAATCTAACGAGGGAAGACAAATGCAGTCTTGTACTTCGGTAAGAAAACGTGACTTTAAATAGCGGTTTATTATGTTCAATGTTGGTAAAATCATCTAACATTTCTTATTTTATAAACGAAAGTCGTGGTTATCGAAACAACATTAGCAAACTGGTTAGCTAAACTCCGATAACCATTTTATATGCAAAAATCAAAAAAGCGTCTATATTACACTAATACATTCAGAAAATATTGTAATATAATATGAATAGTATGCTGCTTACGGAAAACAATAACATATTTGCAAGACGTTGCGAATACTCACCCCTACTCCTTTGTTCCCTCAATGGTGCTCACTGCTCCGCCAGGATATGACACACTTTGAGCTTCATCTGAACAGGTTTTCTAGCGCCCCCTTTTTGTCACAGCTGATGTGTTTGACTGCACGTGGTATGGAAGTATTTCAATGCCATTAGTATGGAAGTATTTCAATGCCATTAGTCTTTGAAGCAAAAAGCATGTTGAATTACCACTAATCAAAAATAAAGCTGTTGCATTACCAGTGCTTGCATTTTTAGAGTCTGCAATTCAATATGGTTGTATATTTAAGCTGTGAATATTTCAAATTGAAACATTTCACGCACAATTTCACCGTTAAAAAGTTCAATAATCAAAATTCGCCTTTTAAATTTCACTTAAAAAATTCATCTTGTTATAAAATACAACCCTTAATTTTCAGTCCATATTATTTCGGTTTAAAAATTCGCTTCCACAAATTCAGTGGTTCAAATTCGACTTGAAATTCAAAGTTTCACATCCGGGAATCCCAGGAGAAGCAATAGAGCGCCGATTCCGCTAATGCATGATCTCTACCTGCTGCCTGACCGCTTCACCAGCAGGTGGTTCAAGTCGCTTCTGACGAAGACCAAAGCAAGAAATGCAGATACTTTTTATATGTTTGCAGCACAGTCCACTCATCTGCTCGATTAAGTGAATTTATTTGATCTCATAGATCTCTTCTTATGCATCATCAACATCAGAAATTTTAGGTTTCCTGCTCTGGCTCAAAGGAATTAAGTTATTTTTTACTTCAGCACATCGTGTTCACTTAAATACTATGCATCATCAGCATTTACAGGACATGTATTGTGTTTGAAGCGGTCAAATAACTGAGATCTCAACTAGGAGCTTATTGACGCGTACTCTCCCATGTGCTTCTGTTTATATGAAGTAGCTGCAATCTCAATAAACATTCTTTTTATTTTCCTTGCATGATCTTGTTTTAATTTGAGACTCTCAGAACATGCTGGATGTTGTGGAATTGTGGAAACGTTCGTTTGTTAATACGAGACAGAAAAACTGATATTTTAGCCAAGCGAACTTCTTGAGCAGGCCAGATAAAATAGACCAGATAAAAATAGTCAGCACTTTCTTTAGAACCCGACTAGACCCGAAACGTCTTGTGCAGCCTGCAGCCAAGCAAGATACCTCACGGCGTTATGGATCTATACGCGCAAAGATAAAAACTTTTGTTGCATGCTGTGTGCGTTTCCCAATAATGTGCCACACACGAACATGCGAGTATGACTACACGCCAATTGCTTGAGTTGCTGTCTGTTCATTAAATGCTAAAATGTCAATCACTCACGGTATATTAACCTAATTATGTCTTGTAAAGTTTGGCGTAACACATATTTGTTGTTTACCTAACCATAAAATGTAATTAATTTGTGTCTTTCGGGGCGATTGGTAAAAGCACATTCATTATAAATTACCAGAGACCCGATGCCATATCGGACACGACCTGTGCCCAAGGCATATTTTGTCAACGTTTTAGACCCGAAGCCGCTGGGACACATGAGGACCTCTCTAACATACACCTCAATGCAAGTCAGTTTGCATGGCCGAGCAGTGAAAAATATATTTAATTACTGGTCAGAAAACAATATGAGTGCTCCATGGCAATATACACAACTATCTGTAGATGTTGCTGTTTGGCGCATTGTATTTCGTATACTTTTATATTAGGCTATAGCCTTTCTTTTTAATTAGCTTACCCAATACTATAACATATCAAAACGAAATTACGATTTGGTATAATAATTTTTAATCTATATGCTCACATAATAAGTCAACATATTGTTAAATTTATGCATTTTAAATGACAGAAATACACTGAAACCACGTTGGAGAAACACGTAATGTACGTGTCTAAAATGTATGTGTACAGTTCAGTTAAATGATCAAATTTACCCTCTTTAAACTTACGCTAAACATTTAGCTGAATATCCACAACATGTATGGTGGCATGGTGGAACAAAAACGTTATAAGCTTGCAAGATTTGCTAAGTGCCTTTAGCCTACTCTGTCCCTTTAGCGTCCACGGACCACGCCATCACGGCCGGTGTACCGTGCTAAAACGCTTAATGTTGCTTAATCTTCAGACCAGATGATTAGTATAGCCTACACCTTTTTAATAACCGTAGGCTACAGAAATGCGGAAGAGCCCTAAATATGAATGCAAAAAGCACAAAATGACACAATAAGAATTTTAGCATGTCCCCCCGTATTTCTCACATAATACCAGAACTAATAGGTATAGGTGTCTTTATTGTTGCAGTATTTCAGTTTGTTTTTTTTTTCATTCGTTCATACAATAGGTTATAATTGGCTTTATTTTGTTTGCGTTCTCAGATTTCAGATGAAAAGTATAGGCATAATTATTTCCATTGATATTTCTCTTTTAAGTGGTGTAGTTATTCCTTTGTTTAAGTTACATTTATATCCTACATTTACTAAATATTTTACAATTACGTTTTTAAGAAAAGACTGTTATTTATATTGTAGATTATTTTACGTTCTGATGAAAAATTGTTCCTGGCTTGTTCTTACATCTGTTTTCATTACTATTTCAGTTAGCCTACTACTATTGTCTGTTTAAAATGTATAATTATTGCTATTTTTCCTATTTAGTTTTAAACCGAAATAAAATGTTTTATTTGAATTTAAATGTTAAGTTTAATGTGATGGTGTTATGTAACTAATGTAATGATTTAAAAACTTGTTGTCTTGTTTTCTGGCACATTTAATCAGATACCATTGCATGTGTCATTCAAATAGCTTCATGCAATTAGCTTATTTTATTCAAACACAGTATGAGTCAGTAATTGACTGTAACATACAATTTTCTCATCCTCGAAACTCAAACCATTATTTGATGACTTAAGATCGTGCTTATCAAAAGCACGATTTTATGTTTGCATTTGGCGAGCTACAGAAATTATATTTTGCGTGCATATGATACGCATGTGTTTTGCGTGCACTTTTTATGTACATACCGACTTAACCCACACCATACCAAGGGGTAATCATATGCACGTAAAAAGTAATGAATGCGTATAAATAGCAAGCCAAATACAAACATAAACTCTTACTATAGATAGGCAGTACTAGTAGATCGGGTAGGATATTTAAATAATTAAATTAATATTATAAATGTATGAATAGTCCACTGATTCCAGGCCACCTGGAATTGTCCCCGTGCTCCATGTCCGTTCCAGGGCTGATAGTGGTGAGCTAAGCTGCCAGTACAAGAAACAATTATTTTTTTCTTGATGATGCATAAGAGATCTATGAGATCAAATAAATTCACTTAATCGAGCAGATGAGTGGACTGTGCTGCAAACATATAAAAAGTATCTGCATTTCTTGCTTTGGTCTTCGTCAGAAGCGACTTGCACCACCTGCTGGTGAAGCGGTCAGGCAGCAGGTAGAGATCATGCATTGGCGGAATCGGCGCTCTATTGCTTCTCCTGGGATTCCCGGATGTGAAACTTTGAATTTCAAGTCGAATTTGAACCACTGAATTTGTGGAAGCGAATTTTTAAACCGAAATAACATGGACTGAAAATTGTCTATCGAAAATTAAAGGTTGTATTTTATAACAAGTTGAATTTTTTAAGTGAAATTTAAAAGGCGAATTTTGATTATTGAACTTTTTAACGGTGAAATTGTGCGTTTCAATTTGAAATATTCACAGCTTAAATATACAACCATATTGAATTGCAGACTCTAAAAATGCAAGCACTGGTAATGCAACAGCTTTATTTTTGATTAGTGGTAATTCAACATGCTTTTTGCTTCAAAGACTAATGGCATTGAAATACTTCCATACCCCACGTGACGCTGCGCAGACCAACCAGCGTACAACAAAGTACCGCGAGATAATGCTTTCGAATCGATGTCGCGGTACTTTGACGTCATACGGATTGATCTGCGCAGCGCCACATGCAGTCAAACACGCCAATAAGGAAACAATGATTTTGAATATGCTTTTTAAAAGATAAATCTACATCCGTTTGACAGTTATATTTCTAAATCCAAACATGTCGCATTTTATGACAAGTCATTTCACAGAAGCACCTGCAAAAACACCCATAGAAAGTGTAGGTTTCTCCAACATTTTAATGACATTCAACATTATTCATCAAACTTAACCATGTGACCATGTGACAATTCAGTTGTATTAACTTTGCCATTTTACAAAACCCCATTCCACAGCTTTTATGAGTAAAGAGAAATGTTCACCATGACCACTTTATTGGCCAGATATCACTCAAATTATTTATCACTGCAAACACGGATGGAAGGCAACATGCTCAAAATAGTCCAAGGTGTAGGCTTGAAATCCCCTTGTTTGCCTGATATAAAAGTTTATATCCTTGTGCAGAAAGCAAAGGTTTCCATTGACAGCAACACACACCGATTGCACCTGCGTTGTGGATGCAAACAGTCAGGGTGGACTGTACACCTCAGCAGCGTGCTGAAAAAGTACACTTTTATTTGTCCATGTGAACAATATCCTGGCTGATAGAACTCCAGTCAAAAAAGATAAATGAGCAAGTGCTTTCACTATCTCTGGTTGATATATAGGATACTATTATAAACATATAAACAAGTATAAAAGTAGTTTCTTTTATATTGAAGAATCCTCTTTTCCTTTGTTTTATTGATAGATTCATCTTGCAGTATTTGTCCAAACGCCTTCTGTCCATCCGTTGTATTCTGCAGCTGCTGCCGGAAATCCCAAAGTAACTAATCAATGTCAAACCGTTATTTCAGAAGCCATTCGTTCACTGAAAAGAGAAGCAGAGAAGGCGCTGTCAGATAACTGCTAAATCTGGTTTCAAGAGCAATGGTTATAATAAAGCAGTTCAATAATGAGAGCTCAGTTTTATTGATCATTGTAGATTGAGCATGCATTATTGCAAAAATTTGCTTACGATACATCTTGTGCACGCTATTTATGTGCAGTGTGTTGGTGAGACAGACCTCTGTACTGCGGCCTCATCACACGATTGTTGGGACAGTCTCTTCTCTGACTGAAGTTGATGTTGGTGCGGATGCAGCGCTGGTGGAGCGGCTGCGGTGGTCGCATGTTGTCACCCATACTCAGGAAGATTTGAGACGGCTGGTTTTGACTGAGAAGTCGAAGAGATTGCATCTGATGACAGTAAAGAGATTAAGTGTTAAGTGCTAAACTCTTCATGTTATGGTAATATTTGACCAATGTACTGTTACTTCTATCTGTGAGATGTATATTGGCCTATTCATTAAGATCCAGGTGGCTGTCTCAAGGCACGGTGGAATAGTTATGGACCCCTCATATGTGATAAACCGAGAGGTTTCTGGATACAGCTCTTCAATATCAAGCCCCATCAGTAAGTAAGCGTCATCTGAAAAGATATAAAATAACTGAGATCTAGGCTGAGAGGTTTTACACGCATTATAATAAAATACCAAAAGGATTTCAAGACACCTAGATATATTCCTACACGATAGGATAGAACAGGATCACTTCAGTATTATTAGATGCAGAGAGGATAAAATATCACAATATATCACAAGATTGCCATAAACGCCATTTTTGCAGACTCACATCCGCCTCTGCTATCTTTTTCAATAACATTTCTTTCGGTGTTATTAAAAGTATTCTCTTTGTAAGAGAATACATTTAAACTTCCCCAGGCCATAGCGTTAAAAAACATTATTATTAGTGGACACTTACGTTTATATGTAATCCTTGTAACGGTCTCTCGGCTCAGCATTCGGTTTAGAAATGAATTAGTAGGCTCAGAAATCTGAAAGTAATGGCAAATTAAAAAAGCACTGCACACAAACCAGATCTGCTTATTTATCACCCTTGAAAAATAACAACACATTTTTTTTAAATCTGATGCCACACTGGTTTCACAGAAATGGTTTCAGAAGACATGGAATATATCAACCAACCGCTTGCAGACCACTTTAATTGTTTTTTGTTTTTTTTGTCCTTTTGCGCTTGACATACTATAAACTTGAGTGTGAAAAGTCTTTTGTATTCCACAGAAAAAAACAATAACATAAGAGCTTGTTACGACAAAAGGAGTAAATAACGGCAGATTTTTCACCAGGGGTGAACTATCCCTTTAATAAATCATGGCTTTGTTCAATACATTAATCACAAATGGCATAAGCTACCGCTGAGACCTTTCATTATGAGATAACAGTATCTCCAGTATACACAATAATTGTCTTGTAGAATTCATTCTGGTGCATCTGCCCGTGTTTTTCCCATTATTGAACACGTATGCCTTTCATCCAAGTGGCTTCATTAGTTCTTTCGATTCCTACGCATCACTGATCATTGTGTGAAAGCAACACTGCATCCTTTCATCTCAACCCTGGCACTTCTGCCCCAATTTACACAGAAGGCACGATTTACACCATCAGGGAGGCGATACCCACAGAGATTTGCTAGTCGTATGATGTCACAGTGTGAGATTAAGTTAAATGCTGGACAATCGCCCCCATTTTCACTTCAGTTTAGATGGAAAAGACAAAATGTGAACTGATGGTCTAAAATAAATTCTACAATGACCCAGACAACTCAAAGTTCTTTTCAGACATGATCAATAATGTTTTAATTTGTATTTGGGTGGTAACTCAACGACTTGACTAATATTTAATTGCATAAATGCAGAATACAAAATTGCTTGGTAACATTTCATAATAGCTTTTATTAACCGTCTAATGCATTTTAATGTCGCCTCGGTGTCATTTTTCATTTTCATACTTTGAGTAAATCAATAAAAAGCTTTTTTGTGGTCATGTTACTTTTAAAAATCAATTCCTAGCATTATGCACTGTGTAGAAGGCGTTTTTGTTCTGAACAACTGCCTTCAGAGAAGCATTTCACACATATCAAAAATATGATTTGTTTATTAGCAATGACTAATAATAACAGAAAAATGTTACGAGGAAATGTTTGTTGCATGGAAGCAATATTGTGCATCAATGGAATGTTCACAAATGCTATGAATGCAAACACTATGGATAATTTATTGATATAATAATCTGATCTATTAATTAATAATCAATTATTACTAACTGCATTTTTAATATTTAATGTACGTATATTGTAAATAAAACATTTTTTATTGTTAATTCCGGTTAATTCCATATTTCGTGATTTTTATTTTTGCCATAAATCATTATTATCAGTCACCCTTTATGTTTGTCACTGGATTTTTCAAATACTGTATCTAACCAATAAAAAGTGCTTTTCAACTTTGACAACGCAGTATTTAATGATTTAAAAGTACAGTGTTTTTCCATTTCCTCAAAAACAATGAATTTTGAGGTTTTTGAAACACAGCTACAATATCATATATAGGCCTTTGTGAATGTACATGAACTACTGGACTTATAAGCATTATATCATGACCATCAATAAAAAACATCTTTTTAGTATTCAAAGGAGCTGAACCTACTAACCTTCATGAAAATAGAAACAACCGCAATTCCATTAGGGCCCCTGGCAGCATCACTGTAATTTAAATACAAGTCCTGATTGTAATGGATGAGCTGCACCTGTAAACAGAAGAAAACACTTTAGATAACACCTGCAGGGAAAATTTGCATATGGAGCCATAATATTACGGCTTTACTGGTTAAACTGTATATATCTGCATTCATAAATTAATTTTTTAGTGTCAGCTTGTAATCTTACGTGACACAGTAACGAGTTTCAGTACATCACTCTATATAAATATTTTGCTTTGTTTTGCGTATAAATTGTTAATGATTTGTTAATGGGAAACATTACGAAGGTCCTTTATGCTCCTCCACCGTGTTTTATCGTTATTTCAGTGCAGCTCAATGGAATCAGCAAGATGGTAGCCAGCAAAGCTGCCGCTTAATTTTCAGTTGCTCAGAATTGCATTGGAGCTCATTAGAAAATATGCTACAGTCATCAGTTATAATGAGCTTGCCTGTCTGCTTCAAAATGAAGTTGTTGGAAAGCTGCTGCCCATATAACCTCATTTGGATTAGGAAAATGAAGTGAGGCTGCTGACGGCAGTGAAATCAGAGGTGAGGTGTGGATCACACCGGACCGTATACCCGCTCGAGTGGCAGCATGTAACTCTTAAGTTTAGTCAGTTATTGGATATGTGTTGCTTGTATAACCTGAGGATTAATCTTGAGCATATAAAAAAGGCTCTTGTTGGAAAGTTTGTATTTCCTTTTGAAGTAACTAAGTAGGTTCTCTATTGGCTGGTTTTTGCCTTAGGACCCAGATGTCGTGACCCAGCATGTACCAATATTGTTTAACACACAAAATGAAATGCCAGCCAATAATTCATTGCACAAAACACTATTCTTTGTTTGACCTTGTTGCAGATGGACCTGTATATTATTATTGGATGAGGTCACACAGCTCTATGTTGCCATCTGCCTAATTTGGCTATTGCTTCCACACCCATGATAGATGAATTTGCGCCAAATATCATTATGCTTGAATGTCCAGACTCTGACCCTTAAAATGTTTCTCTTTCCTTTTAAAAAGTTAATAAGCCTATTTTGTTCTCTTTATTGCGATGTGCACGATTTTATGGTTATCTGCATTTTATTGTTTGCATTAATCATTGCATTTCCCTGCTGTACTCATCCCTATCAAAACATTGACCCATTTTTGGGTCACAAACCACTGAAGTAGTCTCCAACAAAGCTTTAAAAACCACCTGCCTGTGTGATGCATGGGGTCCATGCTGATCTCATTCTCAATAGAAAGTGTTTCATTTCTCGACTATGCAAACTGGAACATACAGTAATTGACAAAAGTGATTTCCAACTTCAGAAGACTGACATCTTTGTTTTTTATTCAACACAAATATTACATACAAAATATTACCACAAAAGAGGATCAACAAATCGTCGCCTTGGAATTATAAGGTTCTATCTGACATTTTTTGACATTCTTATTCTATGACAATTTATTAACATCATGTGATGTTTTTTCTTAACGTTGTGCACATTTTTGGATTTTTTTTAGAAAGCAAAAAGGTTTTATTTGCAAAGACAAATGGAATGCAGAACATTTGAAGCTCAATGTTTCAAAACTGCCCAGAATACATATAAGGAGTTAAGATGCAAAACCCTTTAAATCCGTCAGGCGACTTTTCGTTTAAATGAGTGTTTATTATCAAGCACCTATATTTACTTTCAGCAATACCAGATTTTTCAGACTGGGCAGAGTGTGGTATTTAGCAAGTTTTGAAGCAAAATTAACTGAGTAATGTATACTATGTGCGGAGAGCATTCACTCAACATCAGAATCGCATTTTTGACGGAGGTGGCTTTTGGAGGATTTTGCATCTGAACTCTTCATATAGGACCTTATAATTCCAAGGCGACTAAATATTAATTACAGATAAAATTGTGGTAACTTCTTGTTTTTGTTTTTCTGCGCACTTTTGCATACTTCCATTTTGCATATTTCCATTTAGCTACACCTCATATTTAGTTTAATTTAACCTCAGGGGGCATTAAAAGCAAATACTGTATAAATACGCTCCCCAGCTATTGCGGTACAGTTAAGCTTGTTGTTCAATTTCTTTACGGTTTCAATTGCACGGTTGCCAGTGCAACCCCCACTTTAGTACTGTACTTTTATAATACTGACCTTTCTTCTAAATCCAGAAAAAAAAATCATTTCATTAATGCTCAATTTTTCAGAGAAATTACTGCTCGGATGTATCACTCTAGTGAAAGATGGAGCAAATGACACGGCTTTGAAAGATTTTTCTGAGACCACTATGTTCAAATGAAATGTCACTGCGGTCTTGTAACTCTATTTCACCTTCCTGTTATTGGAAAGTCGACCGAGGAAAGTAGATCTTTTGCGTCTTGTTCGAAAAATCTGTGATGAAAGGGACTAACTTCATTTCTGCTAACTTCATTACCTTCAGTGCCAATGCCTTTAAAGGTTTATCACACTATCTGGACTTTTGAAAGCCAGGTTTAATTTAATCCCACAGCAGTGATGTATTTCCAGGCTCTTTGTTAGCTCACCTCTCCAGGGAAGGCCTGGCCGTTGAGCAGGTGCTCTGAGCCCCGGCTGTCCTCGCTGCCAAAATGAAGCCGGATTTCCTCCAGCCTGTAGCTGTAGCTCAGCGGCCCACCGGAGATGTTCACCAGGTGCGACTTGTCTGGGCGCAGGGACACGTGTCGACCCGTGTTATACATGGTTCCGCTGACCTGTAAAAGCATTTGGGTTATATTTTGTGGATTCAATTTTCCTGCCATTCTCATCTCTGACCTTTTTTGATAAAATGCTGTTCCGAGTGCCTCAGACTCACCTTGTATATACAATACGTCACCTGTCTGCAAGATAAAGCCGATTTCACCTGGTTAGGCTAAAAGGCATTATCTGCACTGCTGGACATTGTGCCTGCAGCGTGAGGAATTCTCCGAAAAAACCATGAATGTAGTAAACGGATTAGTTCGGAAAGACCGAGGGGCATTTCAAGGTAAACATGGCTGGCGGGTGAAATTGCTAAGGTAGAAACTATGCAGCAAACAGTATAGGCTGCAAAAATAGTACATGTGAACAGATGCATTAAGGCAATTTAAAAGTTGTGATAACTAATAAAGAACAAAATGCATCTTATTATGGCACACTAGTGAACAGGAACACCTTTCTAAAGAGCTGTAAGCGTATTCACAAGTGTATTCTAATGAGGAGGATTTCAAATTTGCAAATATGGATGGCTCATTTGTGATCTTGGGAGAGTTTAAGAAGTGCTGATCCCTCAGGAACACGAGGATAAGCAATAAATTTATCCCAACTCTTTCATCTCGATAAATTCGTAGCGAGTGGTAATTACATTCACTTTGGTCTGTGGCCCGATATAATTCAATGTAAAATGGAAAGTTAAGCGGGACTAAACTACATCATGCTATTATGAATGACACTCATTATTTTTCAGCATTAATCTCGACTATCCAAGACAGACGATCGAGATAAAAAAGAGAAACAATCCAATATTTTCACTCAATAACTTAAGAATTAATGAATGCCTGGCAGGTAACAACGTTTGTCCATCTAGAAAAGACCATCAACGTTTCCATTACAGCCTTAGAGTTTCCATGCATAAATACCCTTTATATAACAGCCCACCCCACCGCCCGCCCGGTAACTAATGCAGCTAACCAATCAAACTCCCTCAAATTCACAGAGAACATTTAGGTCTCCAATGGAATTTTCTCCAGGAAAAAACGGAAAAACACAGCCACAACAAGCTCCAAGGAGCAAAGCATACATAAATGTAATTAGGTCTCTTGAAATAGGACCAGAAACATCTCACGAGAATATCGGCAACTTTTATTTGGGCTCCTGTCTGGGATACTAATGTATTATTGAGTGAAGATGGACTACGGTATATCCCCTATAACCGCAACCTCTCGTAGCTTCCCTGGAGAATCCTTCACTGACATTCCCTGTCAACACAGATGGTGTGTCAGCCTAATCTCCCCCAGCAGATGCACAGCAGCATTAATCATAAAACAGGATGTTAAATGAGGAATTAACTCTTTCCCTCCTGCTTTCTGAACTAAATCCCACCGTTTGCTCTCAGTGGATCTATATCTTTTACATTTCACTTATAATCAATAATCGAACGCCGCATCCGTGTCAATCTTGTATTGTATTAATGGCAGGTAAATGAGTTTGGTCACACTAATATGCTGACAGATTACAGGTGTGGCAATTTTCCATGCCAGTGAGTATTTGTGATCTCATTACCACACCGCTGTAACAAACTAACAGTTTAGAGCATTAGCCATCAGGCCGACACATCTTCAAAGACTTAATTTGGAAAGCTTTACTGCTATTCCTTGCAAATATAATTGAGGATCTGGTTCGTTGGCCGGAGTATAAAGCCACTACATTAACATTCAGCTGTGCACTTTAACAAACTAAACAACTGGCTGTCAAATAACAGCAACCGAAGTGAATACAGTGGGTGATTACATTTGATAAATGGACTGGCCATGGCAGCTAATCTAAGTTTGTGGTTTATAAACCAAACGTGTCAAAATCCCCGTGAATTATGGGACTGGACCAAAGCAAATAATGATGAAATCTACTCCTTGTAGAGCTGTCCGTCTTCTAGCAGTTTAAAATACGTTACAGATATTGTAGACGACGGTGTCATGGTGTTATAGCTATTCTAAGCCATGAGTATGATAAAGGGCTTTATCATTGCCATTACTTACCTTTCGTGGCCCGGCGTTGAGCCGGAGTGGGCCGAGGAAGGGGTCAAATATCATTCGACTGGTTTCGATATTTATAGGCGACTGTCTCTTTCCAATAGCGCAAAGGTTCCACGCAGTGTTAACCAGTCCCCAGAAAGACGGCACTGATAAAATATAAACATAAAAACAGAGTCCTGAAGATGTGAGAATTAAATTTCAGGGTTTAAAGCAAGAAAAACATTGTTGATTCAATAGCTTTAGGCTGCTCGCTTTTCTGTTTTGTAACGGGTCACGATGTGATTGGCGGCAGATATGTTTGGGATTATCTCAAATTGCTCATCCCAAATTTAGTCTGTGAGTCTCGTCCACGGTGTTTATTTGGGTTGTGGGTTTCTGTAGAGTGGGTGATATTCAATCTTTAGTCTAGCAATCAATTTCACTACTCACTGTGCTGATTCTCATTTCAAATGAGGTCGATATCGTGCACGTCTTGCATCCAAATCAAAGAACTATGTTAATGCGCTTCAGTTTACCAAACAAAAAAAAAGAAATAAAACCCACACAGACGAAATTAGTCAGCAACATACCCAAAGGACAGGCTTGACCTTATATGATTAATTTATTCTCTGAGATATTTCGCTCTTCTAAAAGCAACTAAGCAACTCTTTTCCCTCATGGGAAAGAGATGTTTGGTGCATTGAACCACAGAATGCAATAAGACCCAAGGAAGCATCAGGCCGACACCATGGGAATCCCTTCCATTAGCAGGACCCATCTATTGTGAGATGCGAGAAACGTGTGCCTGTGTGAGAGAACAGGGTGCTGTGCTTGTGAGCCTGCCCATAAACCATCGGCAACTAGACTGTTTCATTGCAAACAGCATCACCTTTTGTCCCCATAGGATGAGATTATCAACAGATTAATCCAGCAGATCGCTGACCTGATTTGCTGACCAGCTCTGTTGGATGTTTCCAGTGAAACTGGCCTAGGAAATATGAACTAAATATGTTGAAGAATTCAATTAGGATGAGAAAATGCATTAAATACAAAGATTATAGGATGTGTTGAAATAAAACACAAGCTCTTTTCATTGGAATGCATCAAAGCCCAGTATCCCTGTATTTTCAGCATCGCTTTGTACAGTGACCCAAATAAATGATTGTTTCCATAACTGTGATCTAACTAAAGTGTAATCCTGCTTTTGTCTGACATCCTGACAGCCACTGAGCTCATTACGTGGAATCCGTTTGAATTTTTCCCCGTTGAAATTCCTCTTTCTGTGCTTCCTTAAATGTCAAGGACAGACGGAGTAGGAAGCTTCTAATAAAACTGTGAGCTAAAAGCGATATAAAAATGTGCTTATTTGAGTAGAAGCTTAGACTCCCAGCTGGGCCAAGATTTTATTCATTCTATATGATGCCAAAAAACAAGGCATCATAGTCTTTAAGACATAAAGTTATAATCTTAGAAGGGAAATGGAAAGCAGGCTGTTTCAAACAGTTTTATTATCTCATTTGTCTCTCCGAGGTGTGTAGTGAAGTTTATTTTGTGTGCCAAGAAGTGTCACAATTGAGTTTTGTGGCCATTATCCACATTTTCTCTCTGTCCGTTAGAATAAAACAGTTTTGCTGCGATGGCTTTATGTAAACACCCTCCTCACATGTGAAATGAGATGCAGCACTTTACTGTGCTCACACACAGTATACTTTTTATTGCCCCATCATTTAATAACAGTCTATTTGCAAATCATTGTGATAGATTAAAGCAAACAGTTCTTCTTGTATTTTGAGAAATAGTGTCTGTCATACTGTGTGCATTACTGTAATGGTTTCTTTATATATTAGTTGTGAATTCGCACAGCTAAAACTCTCAATCCATTGTTAAGGTCTGACCACTAGCCGTTGGTTGTGTTTGGAGTGATACAGTGATTTTGCTGTAGCAATTGATGAGTGCTAGACAGATGGCACCCTCATCCTCAGGGATCTGTGCCTGATTTGGCTTTGGGTTCAATACAATAATGAAAACTCTCTCAAAGTGGTTTTGGGGTATGACAAGGGACAAATACTGAATAGTCACATTACAACACAATGCAACACTAAGCGCTGATGTTGCATCATATTAAAAGTTGCATAATTACAGCAGGAGTGCATAAATTCAAATGCTAGAAATTTAAAAGTTATTTAAAGTTTGCTTTTTACATATTGCACGTCTTTGTTTGAACATAAGAGAATTTATTGGCACATTTAATTGTTGAAATGGGAAGAAAGAGATTAGGTGATGTTTGCTCTCTTCAGAGTTTCTTGGAAAAAGTGTTAATGGGAGTTTGTTGAAAATATACATTTAATAATGGTGAATTGCTTCTGAGCTCTTCGTAATAGTAGAACATGAGCGCAAACACCAGAAACGTTAGCCAAACAGTTAATTATTGTTTATCTTTCAAAAATGTTAATGAATTAAAAGCAAGCAATGAGCTTTCCAAAGCAAACGCTATTAACTGAAACCCCCCAAACATAATTTAGTGGTTGCCAAACGGGGGGACATCAAGGTGAAGATGAATATAGGCAAACATTTTTAATTAAAGACTAAATTAACATTAAAACCATTTAACCCTCTAGTGTACAAACATCACAACGTCAGTATAAAATGATTTGAATTAGACAATCGATACATCTTTTGTGGTCGAGCATTCGGTTACAAGCAACTGGATTGACTGCGAAAAAACGATTTCCGTGATGAAAGTAGTGGAAAAAAATTCTGTCATCATTTACTCACCCTCTTGTCATTTCTTTATGACTTTCTTTCTTCCGCAGAACACAAAAGAAGATATTTTGAAGAATGTTGTTAACTGGCACCCATTCACTTGCATTGGTTTTGTGTCCATACAATAGAAGTGAATGAAGGCCAGTGCTGTTTGGTTATCAGCTTTCTTCAAAATATCTTCTTTTATGTTCTGCAGAAGAAAGAAAGTCATAAAGGTTTGAAATGACAAGAGGGTTTGTAAACGATGACAGAATTTTTATTTTTGGGTGAACTATCATTACAGTATAATATACAATATGAATCTTAATGTAATATATTTTGTGTGACTGTAGTTTATGTCTGTGAGTCTGGAGGGAGGAGGTACATAGAAGGATGTTTATTGTTTGAGGAGGTACATAACTGTAAAAAGTTTGGGAAACACTGACATAATGGATCTTGCCCATTACAAAGTACTTGCGCATTAGGGTACTAAGATTAATACCACAATTACGCCGGCAACTCAAGGCCATTGGTCAAGATCTCAAAAGCAAAAATACTAATAATCCTTTAATTTAAAATAAACTTGCGCTGTTCCATAGCCTCGGATAGCACACCAATGGATTGCCTGCAGTTTAAACAGCAAAAAGCATCAGACCAACAAAAAGTAGAACATGTCACATAGCAATCTCAGCTCTTAACTCATAATCAGCTCTAAAACAGGACAGTTATTCATTCATTAATATGTACACTTTAAAAAGGCGGTTTATGAATATGTAACATCATACCTCACTGAAGTTATTTTAATCCTGACTTTGAAATTAAACCGTGCCCTTTAATTGTCTGAGATGAAAGTGTAAACACTGTGGTGTTGCTATCAAAACATTCATCTTTCTTTTGACATATCACAATCAGTTCGACACTGCTACACTGAACAATGGCCAAAAGTTTAGAGAAAGATCTATTTAACAAACAAATGTGAAGCAATATACATGATCACATACATCATACACAATAACTGTTCTTCGCCGACTGAACCAAGTGTCACAAGCACTTGAGGCGAACGCTTAAGTTAAAACGATACTACCAAAATGCCTTCAGTTTTCTCAAACCATTGGACAAGGAAATGAATGCTTCACATATGAGGAATGTTTTAAAGGGGTCATATGGCGCGAATACGTGTTTTTCCGTGTCCTTGGTGTGTTACAAGTTGCCCATGCATGTATTAGACACGTAAAATTGCAAAAATTAAAGTGTGGGAACAAAAGATGCATTCTATCTAAAAGCGATTGCTCACCCAGACCTGCCTGAAACGCCTCGTGTAACCACACCCCCACAAATCTACGTCAGTTCATGATATTCGTTGACTAAGACCGCCAAATGTTTATGCAAGTAATGTGGGCGTACCTGTCAGTACAATTGCTTTGGAACCTGATGCTCCAAATATGGTAAGAGGAGTTACATTTCCATCACACGCTTGCAGTATTCGACCAATCACTACACACTGGTTAACTGGCCAATCATAGCACACCTCGCTTTTCAGAGCGATGAGCTTTGTAAAAAATCTGTGCGTTTTAGAGAGGCGGGCAAAGAGGAGATACAAACATGCACGGTATGTGGAAAATACAGCGTTTTTGAACCTTAAATCGTGTATACACATTTCATTACATCTAAAACAAATGATACTATTTGTTTTAGCCGTATCATATGACCCCTTAAGATAATCCAGACATGACGTTTGCTTCTTGAAAGCTTTCTCATTTTCTTTCTTTCCCTGGTAGTCTCAAGGACATTTATGCAATATTAACCCAGTGAGCTTTTCTCTCTCGCAGAACATTTTCTAAAGAGGTAAATTTCGGTGCAATACATATATGTATGAGTTGCTATAGGGCTTACTTGATATCCGGTGCGGTTATGATTGATGCTATAGGCTGTGTCCTTGTACAAGCTTGCCTGTTTTGAAGTATTCCTCGGGAATCATCTCTGATTGTACAGCTCTGTCTGCTGTAGATTTTTTTTATTAAAAGCTTTTAAGCATGCAGAAGAGGAAAACACCATTAAAGTTATCACTTGTGTTCAAAGAGCTCTTTTGATGCCTACATACATTTATTAGCCTTATACATTACATTGACTAGACGATGAATTACTTCAAATAAAACTCATAAAGTGCCTCTGCTGCAGTTGTATGCATGAATCAGCTAAGACCTGCTGTAAATATAGATTACATGAAATTTATTTACTCTTAAACCCAATGAGGTGCTTAAAGTCGAGGTGTGTAATTTTTTCAACTGTAAAATACTTCCTTCCATCCCACCTTAATGTGTAGAGACAACTATAAATAAGGTATGACTAATGAGAGAATACGACTAAATCATCAAGCTTTAAGGTAAAATTAATGTGATCTGAATATCTAAATACAAGCACAAACTTCACATTTAAAGGAACAGTTCACCTAAAAATTACAATTCTGTCTTCATTTACAGGTTCCAAATCTGTCTACATTTCTTTGTTCTGATGAACACAAAGAAAGATTCTTCCAAATATCTTTCTCTGTGTTCATCAGAACAAAAAAATGTATACAGATTTGGGACAACTTGAGGGTAAAATGCTGTTAAATATCTTTTTACGTTGTCTTGTTTAAAAACAAACCCTTTACAATCCATATATACAGTATATATATATATATATTATACGTGTGCGAGTCAAGTAGAATTAAATATTCATCTGCACTGAAAACTGGTGTGATAAAGGTATATGACAACACGCAAAGCCTCTGTGAATAAAGTAGATTTCGTGCATAGCTTGCAAGCTTTAGTGTGATGAACGGCATGGCTCTTGACAGGATGCATTCTGCATAGTCTCGTCTTTTCTTTAGTTTTTTAAAAGGCTTACCTGGTATAAAGCTCCCTTGGACAACATCTTTGTATGCCCACCAACCATCGTGAAGCTTTGATGACACCGGCTGTGCTGCGAGAAAAGAGAAGATTCACACATCACTCACCCACGGCTCTTTGAAAATACAGTCACACCTGTAATAGACCTCAGCTCCCCACGGAGAGAAGTTTTTGCAGTCAAATGTGACGACAAAGCCGTTTCTTCCCACATTTGAAGGCCTCTCAAAAATCCCAGCGTTTTGTGGGAATTATTTATACCTGAGCCAACAAATTCGACTAAGACGTAGATATATGTAAACGTGGTATAGATTAATATTTGCCTAGCGTACGGCTTAATTGGCCGAAAAACAAATTTGTGACATGACAACAGAAGCATCCTGGATGCTTAGCTCTAGGCCCTATCAGCGGAGAGGGAAAGTAGGTCACAGAGGCAGCAGACTCCAGCATTTTGAATTCACTCTGTTATCTCACATCACTATTCACCTCACCTCTCTCCCTCTGGCTCCAGGCTGCAGCTTGCATCATATCCACTGCCAAGTCAAGCACCCAGGGCCGCTCTTTAATACACCGCACCACAGCCCTACCCTCACCCTAACACCAGCTCACTTTGATGTGCCCGTCAGGAACGGGGCAGATGATCATTCGGCCGCAATTTGCTTCCACACCAATTTATCGATATCTGTATCTAGAATATGAGAAGCTGGAGCATTTTGCTTGAGCCACTCATTGGAAGGTGCTGTTCGGAAATCAGGGTCGGCATCTGGAGCGTATGAAAGATGGACTTGGATTGCACGGACTTGTTACATGTGCAGGTGGAACGACTGAAATTCACACACTCAAGTGAGCCCCAGCTAACCATATATCCTCTAAAATACATACTCTAAGTGTTAAATCGAACTGACCATAGCAAGGATTGCATAAAAACCGTTTGCATAAAGCAAGGACACGCTTGTACAGCAGCGGTGACCCCATACACTTCTAAATATTCATCTCTCATTCTGCATTTTTGACATGCGTGAGTCATTGAGACAGTATTGGCTGGAAATAAACCGCATGAATTTGACCAGGTGGCACAGGCATCCTCAAAGTATTAGATTTAGCTCAAATCAAACTTTGTGTCTCTACGACAAGCCACTTGCATTTCAAATATATTGGACCTTCAAGCACAGATCCCACTCTTTGAAGATCTAACTTGTGTTTGTGTTTGGGAGATGTTCAACCCCTGAAGAGAAGATGACGTCAAACTCATGACTGCCAAACCACTGTGGGTACTTCAATAGCAAATGCAAAAGAACGACTGGAGATGAGCCTCACTTTGAGCTTCAAGACATGACTCACTAACAATCTTCCAAACTCATTTTTTTCTTTGAAAACTCGTTTTATCCTTTATACTCTGTTTATTTAATGTATGATATATGCCAGCAATAAAAATATTTTTAACATATTTCCACATTGTGAACGTTACACCAAGGACATACAGTGTGTTTTTTTTTTGCAGCAAAACGATCAGGATGCCAAATGCAAAAATGTCCACACAAAAACGCTCTAAAAATATGGGTGAGAAAACGTTTCACAAAAAAAATCTATTTTTAAATGAGCAGTAAACATTTAGGCTAAACAGTAAACATCAAGCATTGCAATGTAAATTTGTAATAGAGAATCACTTGTCAATATGAAATATTTACATTTGTACGTAAATGCATCATCAGGCATCTTAAAATCCTGCGTTAAAAAATAAAATACTGCACTAATAAACGTAAAACAGTTGTCACGTCATTCTCGTAACTATTAAGAGATTCTCCTATAAACCCAACTTACCTTCTAGAAAGATGACATTAATGTTGAGAATGAGAATGAACTCCCAAACGTGCGGCATTCTTCATTCAGTCCATGTCCACTACGCTTGTCTTCAGGTTATTAACTCTATACCACTTGCTGAAAGTGTAAAGCGGCACGAGCTCCGTCACTCTCTGACATGGGCATCATCCTGTAAATCGCGACCCCGGACGCTCAATTACAAAACGCACTCCGTTCTCTTGTCCGTTCACAGAAACTTAAAAGTCTCGAAATTTGACTAGTCGCTGTCAGTCACGCAGACCGCGGAAGAAAGAAAACGTTTGAATGTCTCCTTGTCCGTGCTGTCTGAGCCGCGGACGGTGTTGCTGCGCTACCTGACGTGCGCGCGGATGCGAGGTTTAGCGCGCGCTAATCCTGCTGCAGGCGGGGCTCGCGCTCCCATGACGCTCGCTTGAGAATGCGGTTAGTTTGGACATCCATTCAAACTCTAATGCAATTACTTTCGCGCTGCTGTTGGGCTTAATCATCAAATTCATGTTAATCACTTACAAAATTAGTAACGTGGGCTGAGAAAATCACAATACGTGCATTTATTATTAGAGAGATCATTGATGCTTTAAGCACTAAGCTGTCTTTACAGTTTATTGACAATAAGAGCACATGAATTACTTAAACACATGGCAGGCTTGTAAACAGCCACTTAATTGATAACACATTTAGTTTTAAATACAAAAATAAATCACTGTGTAAAACATTACATCCACAAAGTCAGGACAGGTCAAAACAATGTTACTATTTGGACAAATACCTTTTCATCACACACATATATAAAAAAGCCTAAAATATATTCAAAACCTTGAGTGTGAAATTCTGTGAAAAGGGATAAGAAGCTGAGAACAATATAAAGCCCAGTGGAAATCAGAATGAAGCTGAAACAAGCCGTGTTTGAGATGAGGTCCCAACTGCATACGCGAGGAATATTTTTGTTTGTTTTCTGTTCTGCAAATGACATGATTAGCATTCACAATTGGAGCACTATCTTTTTGTTAGTTTGCTGTTAGCAAATATGAGGACTTTTTGAAGCCATCAATGTTTCATGACCTGATGCAAGATAAAAATCCAACTAATGGCTGATAAAGTCCATTAAAATCCATAAATCAAGAAACAGAGGAATGAAAGAATGAGTCATAAATGGCCATAACAGTTTTGGTAGAAAATCTCAAGAGAAAATACAACACTTCAAGCACAGAATGTACAAATCCTCACAGAGTTAAAGGCAAACGAAAGAAAATCAAATGCGGTAGCAGTACAGCATACACTGATATGTCTTCCGTTAAAGTGATAGTTCAGCTAAAAATGAAAATTCAATCATTTACTCACCCTCTTGTCATTTCAAACCTTTATGACTGTCTTTCTTCTGCAGAACACAAAAGAAGATTTTGAAGAAAGTTGGTAAACGAACAGCTCCGGTACTCATTCACATCTATTGTACGGACACAAAACCAATGCAAGTTAATGGGTACCGGTGTTGTTTCGGTTGCCAACATTCTTCAAAATATCTTCTTTTGTGTTCTCCAGGAGAAAGAAAGCCATACAGGTTTGAATTGACGCGAGTGCCAAGTAAATGATGACAGAATTTTCATTTTTGGCTTAACTGTCACTTTAAGAAACGGTAACAAAACAAACAAACGGTTTGCATCCTCACAACTCTCTTTGGGTTAATTGTATCTGGGATCCAGACAAAGCTCATATCAAATCAAACAGAGTTGTATTGATTTCTAAAAACAAATGTTCTCTAAAGTCTTCTGTCTTTGAGAGACAGTATCAGAGCACTTTCATCAGTAGTACT
Organism: Triplophysa rosa; assembly: GCF_024868665.1. Lineage (NCBI taxonomy): Eukaryota > Metazoa > Chordata > Actinopteri > Cypriniformes > Nemacheilidae > Triplophysa > Triplophysa rosa. The sequence continues at coordinate 13,969,113 of NC_079900.1, read as the reverse complement.
GTTTGTTGTCTGTCCAGCTTGTGATCCAGTGTTTCTTCTTGCTGTCAATGATCAAAAAGCCCTCATTTAACTGGTACTGTTCCGTCTTACTAATCTTCACTGCGTGGTGTTTCTGCAAAGTGTGGAAATTGGCAGCGCGCTTAAAAAATCCACTCTGTAAGACAACATAAGAGACCATGAGACAGCATTCTTTACATCACAGCAAGCAGCTTTTTAGAAAACTGTGAAATCTACATGAACCATTCGAATGCTGGGAAACCATCTACTGTATACAATTATTCTAAAATGACTTAACCTTTAATAGATATACAATTTATATGCATATTTATTTACTACATCTAATTCAACCTGGATTATTAAAAAGATTTATGGATTGCAATTCCCGGCAACAAAGACAATGGTGCCGTCAAGCTATGGTATCTGGATGTAGAATCATCCTGAGCCATTGGAAATCTACCTCATCCTCTTCGTTCAGGGAATGGCTAGAACTCATGTCTAATATTGCTAGCTATGAACGTGTTTCAGAGTTTCAGGACGCCTTGCTGTATACACGAAAATACGGGGCTCTTTTCTTGCATTGATTGAGAAAAGTGTATAAAGGAGAAAACATATTGTCATATACAGTATGACCTGTATTGTTGTGTAAAGTCTAAAGATATATTGAATTGTCAAAACCCATATGTATTTAATTTATTTATTTGTATTGTTATTTTATTTTAATGTTTTATTATTATTATTTTAATGTTTTATTATTATGATTATGATTATTTATCTATTTACTTTTCCTTTGGGGGGGGTTAATCGTTATTTTCTATGCCTTTGACTGTTCCTGTTCATTGTGTCAAAAAAAAAAAAGATTTATGGATTGCACCTATTTAAATATTCACTATAGGAATGTTTATGATTTTTAAAAAGTATTTTTAAATGAATTAAAGGCAAATGCAAGTGCCAAATCAGGATTTATGATTGCGACAGAATTAAAGCCGACTGTTTTGTTTTTTTAATGGGAGAATACCTTCTTCCCCCTAGCATCCTATTTCAATAATAAATACGTCAACACAGGAGTAAACGGCATTCGTTGAGGGATGTAATTGGGTCTTACACATTATATAACAACTGAGAAAACTCAACCAAAACTATGAAGATATGAAAACCGAGAGAGCGAACAAAACCCAGCCATGAATTCTACAGCAGGTTTTGAAGCGGAAAGGAAAGCTTGTTTGTTCTGCAAGAAAAGAAGTGATCAGAAAGAGTTTGTTGCCTCGGCTGAAAGCAAAGCCCTCTAACAGCGACACAAAGAAATGAACACCGTATCACAGAAGGAAATTATTAGTCATGTCAAGGGAAGAAATACTTTCACAAGTTGGATTAGAGCAATATACAGTTGCTGTTTTAAGACATCCGTGTATCTCCAAGATAACAGCATCAAACGCCCGAGGACATAACAAAGAGTTTAACGTATCAATTTGTTTCAGGAAAAAAACAACCTCTGGTGCTTTTGAGAGCAATGATTATACTCAGAAACAGACACAAGGGAGGTGTTAAATTGCTTCTCATGGCACAACAGGAAAAGAGAAATATGGGATCGGCGGAGCTTATGCAGAATAAATTATTGTTAATTAAGCAAAGACTTTTAGAGCTGGAGAGCTGTTGACTGTGACACCTACAAACTTTGCGATTTGTGAGAGAGGCCCAGTAAGGGCAACAAATCTCAGTCGTCCTCTGTAAGCCGGTCATTTTCTGATGGCTGAGTTTTCATCTCTGCTTTCTGGGCCTTGGCCTCATAAAGCTCTCTGGTGTTGGCCCTCTTGAAGAAACCACACTGGGGAACAGGATTCAGATATGAGCAGTCAAACAAAACAGAAGATATTGAAGAAGAGATCCAGGCTTGAAATCACTCAACTGTTCTGCTAGAACATGGTGTACAACAGATTCAAATACATAAGCACAAATGAAGGTCCCACTTTATATTAAGTGGCCCTAATACCTCTGAACTTACATGGTAACTAGATGTGTACTTAGTATGTAACTAAAGTGTAAGTACACATTGGTACATAGTTTCTACAGCTGTACTATTTGTGTAACTACACACATGTAACAACCCACTGAAAAGCTGGTCTAAGTACAAATGTGTAACAGGACAATGGTAACAACACTTCAGTAAGTGCACATGTGTAACAAGAATTGTGTAACTACATTTTGTAACGACAGTATCTTCACAGAATTTTGTCCACTTCATTAGTCTTCAATGTTGCAGTTAACAGTTTCGAATTCATCTGATAGCGACGATCCTCAAGAGGAGAAGAGGTCATGAAAAGAAGATAGAGAAGACAGAATTTCAAAATCTACCAAGCACAGCTCACGTGGTAGGCACACATGCTGTTTTTGAACTTATCTTTCTGTTCATGTGCCTCCATATAACACATACTAAATATCGGATATCAGTCTCCTTGACTAAAATGAGTACTGGTAGAATCCCAGAAAAACCATTTGACCAATTCCGTGAAAATGTCAAGTTTTTACCAAAGGTTTTTTCTATACAAACAGCACAGATATCAACATTTGGTGGTTCAAATAGCCATGTGAGGTCTCTCTTCAAGTATTTAAAGCATTTGTTTTATTTTTAGTGCATGATTTTCCATAGTCAGGTCAGTGCCATTTTCAGGATGGTCACATCCATTACGGTACATATTCCTCATAAATGGGCACATGAAAATTAAAATAGACAAACTATTTCATGTTCTGTGAAGAGGCATCCCTTCTGCATTTGTTGGGTATAATTGCTTGAGGTTTGTTCATTATAATTCAGAGAAATCCTACCATTTTTGTCACATCCATAAGGCATGTTTATTTCCCTTTTTAAAAGTCTGTGCATTTAACTGAAAATGTATCAATTCGATTTTCTTTGGTTTGTCTTATTAAAGAAAGCTTTTTTCTTTCTACAGCAACAACCCCAGATGATGTACTGAAACGGTACATTAAAGTTTTTTGTGCCTTCAAAAAAGAAGGAAGCATCAGTAAGGCATGCACCAAAGTTGGGGTTGACCGAAATACACTCGCAATAACAGCTGTTGTGGCTGAAATACAGCTTGTTGATCCAGAGTTTTACCGAATCATCCCAAAGTTCAGAGCCAAGGAGGAGAAACTCCTTGACTTTGCAAAACGGTGCCTGCAGTCTCTGACAGCAGACCTCAAGTCGACCATTGAAAATGCCAAAAAATGCGTAAACTGCTGCCATTAACATACAGTATAAGTTAAGATAGAAAGATACACAGATACTCTAAGTTGCCCATTTCATTATGTTTAAATTTTATTGTTAAGGCACATTTTGTAATTCATGTCAATTCTTGTTTGATTTCAAAACAAAAGTTTTTTTTCTATTTTTTATTTAAGGATGTCCAAAGGACCTTGTGCGGACATTTTACTTTAGAATCTGTTACATTGCTGAGTGTCATATGTGTTAATAAACATTGTTTATTACTGCATTTTTTTTTAATCTTTTTTGTAGTCCTCTACACTTAACTTACTCAGAATACTTGGGCATTTCATTCAATTGTTAAATTACTCTTAAGTGAAAAGTTCCTATGAAATGATCATGTACTAACACAGACTGTATACAACTATAGCCCTAACAATTACACTTTATTTTAAGCAATCAGTTCCTGAGGAGTTACCATGCAAGTACACTGGTGTTAGAGTGTTAAACAGAGGTTAAGGTTTTGTATATTACACAGTAAGTTGGGACTGTTTTACACTTTATATTGAGTGGACAGTTCCAGAGGAGTTACCATGTAAGTACACTGGTGTTATAGTGTTTTACAGAGGTTAAGGTTTCGTATATTACACAGTAAGGTGTGACTGTTTTACACTTTATATTGAGTGGACAGTTCCAGAGGAGTTACCATGTAAGTACACTGGTATAACAATGTGAAACCTTAGTATTGATTCAACATTAGTCATGTGTTAAATACATGGCATGCACTCCATAAAGTGTCATTGAATTCGAAACTGTTAACTGCAACATTGATGACTAAGGAAGTGGACAAAATTCTGTGAATATATTGTCGTTACAAAATGTAGTTACACAATTCTTGTTACACATGTGCACTTACTGAAGTGTTGTTACCAATGTCCTGTTACACATTTGTACTTAGACCAGCTTTTCAGTGGGTTGTTACATGTGTGTAGTTACACAAATAGTACAGCTGTAGAAACTATGTACCAATGTGTACTTACACTTTAGTTACATACTAAGTACACATCTAGTTACCATGTAAGTTCAGAGGTATTAGGGCCACTTAATATAAAGTGGGACCCAAATGAAATCTGTGTACACTAAGCTGTATTCTGTATTGTTTATATTTTAATTGTATTTTTAAGATATTGTCCTGTAATGTGTGCTGCACCATCCTGTTTATCATAGATTTACAATAAAGGCATTGAGAAAGTGAATTAAAAATGTGTTTTTCTATAGCGAGGTCTGAGACCTGAAAGGCTTATATTTTGCATTTTATTAATTTAATGGTTTATTTTTAAATTATCTTATTAATAGGGCTGTCAAACAATTAATCATTTCCAGGAAAAACGCTTGTGTTACATGATATATGTCTGTGTACTGTGCAAAATAACTTTGTATTTATAAACACAAAAACTTACATGTATATTTATTAAATATATATTTTATTTATTTATATTTACCAATATTTAAAATGACATATATACAGTACATTTTTATATTTTATTTTTATCTTAAATGCATGTATGTCTATGTGATTATAAATACACAATTAATATGCACAGACATATATCATGTAGACACAAACTTTTATTCAGGAAGTGAGTAATCGCGATTAATCATTTGACAAGCCTAATTATTAACATAATAAAATAAGAATTTCAGATTCTATGTTTCCGTTGCTTGACAGTGTGCATTCTAGATGGCATGAACACCACATGTTTGTGTAAAACTTGATGATCGATGTTATCACAGCATGATGTGAGAACTCGCCAAAAAGCACCTTGTGTGTCTCTATGGAAGCAAGGACAACCTGACCTTCTATATGAAAACGTGATTAAAAATCACATTAGTGACCTACAAAAAATGCATAGCCTAGTATGTGTGCAAGTATATTTAATTCATTTTTTATAAACTTTTAAAGTTTAAACGAGATTTTGAATTCTAGATTTCAATGTGGACTTTTGAACCCCACTGTTCTGTATATACAGTATATACATCACACAAAAAGTAACTATTTTTTAACTATTAAAATGTGTGGCAGAATGTGTTGTTGATCCTCACAAGTTGTTAAAGGCGTTCAAGCATAATAATGTGATCAGGTGAAGTTGCCATTCCATCCTGAATGACACATGAATGTGAGAACACAATGAAAGTGTGGAGCACATCAAGCATGACAGATCCTCACCTTCCATAAGAGAATGACAATCAGACCTAGCAGCATCACTCCTGCCAGCACAGACACAATGATAATCCACATAGGCGCTTCATATGCCAGTTCTTCAGCCAGTGCGGGATCTATAACTACTGTGAACTAAACAGAGGAAAAATCTTTGATGTCATTAACTAGGAAACGTATACTGAAAAATTGCCTCATTTCCATATTTATTTGATTTTCCCTCGCTTATGCTAAATGTATGCGAGAGCGATTTCTAGAAGAAGAGGAAACTATAAGATGTTGAGTTAGTACCTCACGGGTGTCGTTGATCATCTTGATGGTAGCTTTGTCTGTTTTTAAACTCAAAGTGGCATTACCAATTACTAATACCCTTGCAGCAGGATAGTCCTAAGAAGACAGCAGTAGACACATTATTTTTCACAACTTTATAAATTGTGTTGCTAACTGTTTAGTAACATTTTGTGACCTAGTTAGCCATTTGAAGGGATTGTTCAACAAAGAATAAATAACTGTTATGTTGTTCAAAACCTGTATATTACTTCTTTTTTAAAACAAGGTAGGCTACTTTGAGAAATGTCTCAGTGGTTTTGTGTCCATACAATGGAAATCAATGAGGACCAATGTTGTTTGGTTACAAACGTTCTTCAAAATATCTTCTTTTGTGTTTTGTAGAAGAAAATCATACAGGTTTAGAAATGAAGGTGAGTAGTTCATAAAATAATTTTATTTTTGCATGAACAATCCCTTTAATGGTAATAATATTTAATCAAAAATATTTTTCCAATTTGTATATAATGTAAATAAACCTGTTTTGTAAATAATTTGAATACATGAATAATTGTATACATGAGATTTTAATGAAATCCACAAAAGCATGCAATTTGGCAAAAGGTTTTTCTAAATAATTGTGATTCCCCCTCCCCAAAAATGGTTAATGGTTTAGTCTGAAGTATGCTTTGGTGAAGAGAGCAGGAGAATGAGTGCGAATGTCGCAGCAAAAATCAGAAATGTCATAAAAAGGAGAAAGGAATTGCTGTATCTATCAAGACGTTCCTTAAGGGCTCTATTATTCCTGCGAGGTGGAACGGAGACGGATTTGCATTATCCAGGAGTATAAACATAATAACGAGGATGTGTAACTACATGCGTGATGCTCATGGAGTTGTCATAACTACAGTATATAACTATACAACTACTGTATATAAAGACGTAAACACATGAACATCTCAGAGCAGCTGAGAGTTTACTTTCCTTTGAGAAAAGCTACTCGCACTGAAACTCAAACGTCTTTGCAGCGGCCCACCAAAATAAAAGTCTGGTTAATTTGAACAAATTATGATCACACATTAAAAAACACAGTAGTACACTTGTAGCATAATCAGTATTAGTTACCATTAGTATACTGTAGTATATCAAGGTGATGGTATAGTATAGTATAAGTACAACATTATACTATATACAATAGTATTCTAGAAAACATCTAGAAGAACTTTTAGAGATTTTTTTTATTTAAACCGGGCACGATTTAATTTGTGTAATTTTTTTTTTTGAAACATAGTTACATAGATACATTATAGGGGCAGTCGTGGCCTAATGGTTAGAGAGTCAGACTTGTGACCAGAAGGTTGCCGGTTGGATTCTCAGGGCCGGCGGGTAACTTGAGCAAGGCACTTTACCCCTACTTGCTCCCCGGGCGCTGCAGTGATAGCTGCCCACTGCTCCGGGTGTACGTGTGTTCACCACTTCCTGTGTTCACTACTCTGGATGGGTTAAATGCAGAGGTCACATTTCAGGTATGGGTCAACATATCTGACAAATAGGTCACTTTTCGGGTATGGGTCACCATATCTGACAAATAGGTCACTTTCACTTTTAATTGTCTTTATTTAATTACATATTATGCAATTCCATATTTTTTCATCAAACATTAAGACTTTAGAAGTGGTCTATTAATTTATTTACATGACTGCATTCTTTTCCATTTTTTTATGTTAGCTTCAGTTATTTGATAACAGACTGATTGAAAAGACTATCATACAATACTGCTGGTCATTTTTACATCTGTTTTATTTATTATTATTTAATAACGTGTTGTCTTTTATTATTCTTTTATTGGCTGGTTAAAAGTCTTCATGCATTTATTTAAGACAATGTTTCATAAGTTCATATAACATTTATAAACATTTAACTTTTAAAAAAGGGTTTACAATAACATTACCATCTTCTGTTAGATGTAAATAGACTAGGTCAAAGTGATATGACATAAAACTTGATATAAAATGTCAAGTTGGAAGGCGGTGGGGGCCCACATCAATATTTTTTCAGGGGGCCCAGAAATCACTAGCTACGGCCCTGCTGGCACCCATTGACTTTCATTATATGGAAACAAAACCCTGAGACATTTCTCAAAATATCTTCTTTTGTGTTACACAGATGAAACAGTGATATATAGGTTTTGAATGACATGAGGGTACATGAATGATGACAGAATTGAATTTTTGGGTGAACTATCACTTTAAAGGTTCTTGTATCTAAAGCACAATACTTGCTGTATGTACAGTACAGCAAATTATTTCAGTGTAAACGTTTGCATCTTGCATCAATTAATTTATAGATAAAACATTAGAGCCGAATACACAGTAGAAACCAGAATCTAGAGATAAGAAATTAATTTTAAGAAATATTTTAATTCACTGCAGAAATGTCCATGATTTTTTAAGACATTTAATATGTAATAATTTCCTGGAATGTTTCAGACTCCAACATTTTTTCTAAAAATGTGAAACCCTATGAACCCACAATAAATATAAGCGAGCACAAACTTCTCAGATTTATCAGATGTATCCTTCAGAGTCTTACATCTGACAAACCTGCAGTAATGAGATGAGAGGTGGTGAAGTTTTGTCTGAAAACTGACCTCAAGCATGGTGCTGTTCCACAAGCGTGCTCTGACAGTGAGTGTGGCTGAGGTGTTCATGTCTAGCAGGGGGCAGGTAAAGGTTTGACAGAGTGCAGTACCTGTGGTACAATCCTGACATTGAGAGCCAATGAGGAGTGACAGAAGTACACTCTTAATTATTTGAAAAACCTGTCAAGTCTCTGTTGTACACTTGATCATGCAAACTATCAGAGAAGACATGGCAGTTTTATCCAGTTGCCTAGCAACCAAACAATGGTTAAGGAGACTGATATATTCACCAGGTTGACAGTTCTCCTGTGGATGCCCCGTGGGATAAGAGAGGCCTGTGGCTCAGATAGGTCAGATTCAATGGAGGTCTCGTCTCTCTTTTTCCTTCCAGACTTGTGCTCTGACACCTATCCATGGGACATAATACATGCAAATAATTAACAAGGACATTACATTAAGTGCACTAGAATTAGAAAAATAACGTTCTGTAACATTAAACCATATCGATGAGCGTAAATCACCTTCAACCAGCATATTTTTGATGTACATATGATGTTCTCGAATTGTGTTTATTAATTGTGTAACAAAGGATAGAGTTGAAGTTTCCAGACCGGAACTGAATAGCCATGGTTTAGATTCTTCGTAAGGCCTTGTCTCACTACCTTATAGGCACAGAGAGATAGACAGTCTAACTCCCAGAAGCACCTTCTATTTTTTAGTAGGCATAAGCATTTTTAAAAGGTAACTCCTATATGGCTTATATTGGGAGAGATTGTGGTGAGAGGTACGGGTTACACATTTTTGGAAAGGACGAGCTCCACAATTCAGAGCTCTCGCTATGCGATTCTTGTGAGAGGGATTCAAAGGTAAAGTACACAAAAAACTGAAAACCCTTTCATCTTTTTCTCAGCATAAGGTCCACACAAGAAGGTGATGTGAACATGAATTTAGGACACTGATAGTCACTTTCATTGTATAATGCCAACATTCTGGTACAGGTAGGAATCAAGACATGACATGAAAGTATATAAATGATAACATAAACGTTCATTTATGTGTGAGCTAGCCCTTTAAGTGCACTGTATTACAAAAGAAACTGACAGTCATACGTCCAGTGACTTACTGTTTTATTGAGAGGGTTAATGATGTTTCCTGCAGGGACACAAGAGGGTTGGGATGTTCCTGTCATCTGGATCTCTGACAGGTAAAGTACCCACTTCTCATTGGCCACTGCATAAGGCCACTGAAAGACCATTTCTAGATGGCCCAGATTTCCTGAAAGAGGTTTTCCTGAAAGCCCCACCTGCGGATAAGTGAACACACACAACATAACTACACTAAGTAACTGTCTTTCTTTATTTACCGTAACACTGTTTTTAAAATAGCAGTGTTAAAAATAGGACATGAAACTATATTGTGAATTATTCTTTTATATTTTAAAGAAGTATATAAAATGATTGATCAGTTGTTGCTTTGTATATCTATGACAAATATCGCAGGTCATTTTACAGCATAATGAATCATTGTCTTGGTGAAATGGCAACACCGACACAAAATCGTGAGCGCTCATCACGATTTTGTTTCTCATACTTTGTTTTTGAATAACTTATTTGTGATATGAGAGTAATATTTTATTTATGCAGTGCCACATGGACTGCAGAAATAAAAACCTTTCGACATCGTAGAAAACATCTAATGATAACATTTCCATTAGGGTGAAAGTTGTTAGAAAGCAAGAAAGTTGCGACAGATGTTACTTACATAAGCTATTGTTTTTCCATTGAAATTATGAAAAGGTGTCATTTTATTTTATTGGCGTATCCCTGTGCAATTTCACAACCCTGTCTGGCAGTTTTTGAGCTGTGAGTTGTATGCCAAAGACTGTAAAAATAGTCTTACCGTGAAGTTGAATTCCACTGGGCTTCCCATATCGCTGGTGGATTTCATAGCCGATTCCCCCACGACTTTGCCACTGAATTCTGTCCTAAACTGGATGGGGGATCTACAGAAAAAGTGAAGATTTTTAAACAAACTATAAATAGGCATAAGACATACTCAGATTTGTATGTAGCTCTTGGTAGTGTTTAATGTCAAAAGACAGGCTAAAATGCTGAATTCACAACTGTAACATGAGTCATTTTTGACATTACTTTGAAAAGCAGTGAAGATACGCTGAAATGCTTTAAGCGTAAAATAGCACATAACTCACACAAGAAAGGTAGGCCGCAGGATGTACTCCACCATCAGCACTCTCGACAGGGGCTGTAGATCATTTTGATCACTCCGCCTGAGAAGTGCAGATGAAATCATCAGCAAGTGTCCAAATCTGAATCAAACCCTTTGAACTTTATCTTCATGTAGTTAAAGCAGTAAACCTGACTAATGAATCACTGTGGGGAACTTGCAATGCTTATGCACTGGATTCTCATGAAAGAAGCAACAGTGGCAGTGTTAAATGATATTAATAGGTGTGCCTTGATTAGAAATATCCTTTTTTTTACAGTTCTAGTTAACAATCTATCTTAGAATCTGAATTCATTCATATCCTTTCCGTACGTTGAGAGTTGCAGCTCGGTCTGAATCTCCAGCATATCTATCGTGATTCCCGTTGTTTCGAAGGTGATCTCAATCTCCACCTGTGAAAGATAGAAGTGACCACAACAAAATGCTTTATCCACCTTAAAATCCATTACAGCTCTATTAGTAATGCTTTTCATTACTACTTTAGGCTCAATTCAGATTCTATTACCATATCTACTGTCGCCAATAAATAATAATAATAAAAAAAACATTGAATACTAGATGTAATCCATGCATCGTACTGTTGCTCTATATCGTGTTATGTGCAGTATGTGTATAAATGGATGTGAGTTCAGGAGTGGTTATGAGAACCCACCTTCTGACTGCTTTTGAAAGGATCTCCCAGTGTACACAGAAGAAAAGGCCCTTCAGGAGATAACTCAACACTCAAGTTCTGTAAAGCAACAAAAACATGGACTGAAGGTTAGGGGGCAATAAGCAAGACCCCATTAACCACAAGAGCCAGATATCAATTCTCTTTAGATTAATGATACCAGTAAACTATGTGCTATAAACAGCATCTTATATCATAATGATACATATTTGTTGCTAGTAAAAACTCCAAAATGTAATTTATTTGGCTCATTATATAACCGTGTGGACAATACAATTTTAATGCCTATTTAGTCATGTGTATTTCTCAATGCAAGACTCATTTGATTACTTTCTTTTTCATCTGGAACTTGATAGATGCATAACACAAAATGAGATTACTCATAACAAATAAATGATAAGCATCACTGCAAAAACAATCTGAGATTATATAACACTTGAGTTAAAAACAAAAGACAGAATTGCATTATAAATGTGACTGGATGAGCCTCATTTGAGGCCGTTATATAAACAGCTGAGAGAGACACACACACACACATCAGTTTAATACTGCATTAATATGCCAACTCGCTATTCAACAACCTACAGTTACACAGTGTTTACACAGGACACAGGTGTTACATGACAACATGTAAATCCCTCCCACTATAATGCTGGTATAGTATAAAAATGGTACAGCAGAATGCTGAAACATTTGTGGCCGTCTGTGAAATTCAGGATAAAGTCTCAAAATCTAATTATGAGCTCAAAAGTTCTTTGAGGAGGTCTACCAGTAGTTAAGTTTGGGCCACATAGGGTTTGTTTATGTTGTTGCAGCTGAGACCATCTATAGAACAGATTTTGAAATACAGTATTCAAATTATCATAATGAATTAAATTATCATTGTTATTATTATAATACTGAATACTAATTATTTGAAATACTGAAATGAATTATTTTATTGGAACTATGTATTTTTTGTGTAAGATACTTAAACGTAAAATTGTACGTAAAAAAAACTTAAGTCTTTGACACGGCCTTACTCAGTCCATAATAAAGAAATCAATATAATATTTTTACAGAACTTTCTTTACGTTGGATGACTTTATGTAGTAAATCACAAAAAAATGTCTTGAGCTGGATTTTACAACTTTGCATATTATGTGCCATATTGTCCAGTCAAGACATGTCATGCACTGTCAAAAAAAGGTTTAATATCGTCAAACCTTAAATCGTCGACTTTGTCGCTAAGGTTATTTTTTGTACCTTTACAGGTATACAGAACATAATGTAAAGTTGTTCCTTTTGGGGTCCATTATTGTACCCTAAGGAACTTTTCAAAGGTACAGTTAAATGTTTTATACCCCCAATATTTAACTGGTACACAATAGGTCCTAATAATAACATATGTCCCCAAAAATGTACAACATTTTATTTGTTGTATACCTTTAAGGCTACCACCCCAGCAATTTTAAACCTTTTTTATGACGGTGTGATTTTTTAAATAACAATGAGGAGAAGTGTTACATGAGAAACTGATGTGCACTGTGTAATGAATTATTGAAAGTTTAGACAGAAGTAAAAAACTGAAATGATCTTAAGGCCTTTGCTTCTTACCTTGGGGCTCAGACTAGAGAAGCTGAGTGAGGTGGGAATAGTGACATTTAAAACAGCGCTGTAAGCATTTTCTGCTCTCCTGTCCTCTGATGGAAAGTTGGTTACAATTACCATCAACCTCAGCTTCTTCACTTCAGCCGTGTAGAGGAAAACCTGCCGGCCATCCTGCCTGCAGAAACACACCAACGTTTATTAATAAAGCAGCATCACGCAAGCAAAAACCCTGCTGGTATACTAAACTCTTAAAACGCTGTTTGGCCAATGTTGATATATAGTTCATTTGACGTCTGTTATACGATGTCTTCATTCAGTGTGGGTAAAAGGAAAGACATTTGCAACCCCAGCTGCCCTTGTAGGAAGTAAAGATCTGATTGGCTGTATTCTTTATAGCATTATACAAGACATTGATTCAGTCTGTGAATCATCTATTTCTCCTTTCACATGAAGAGCAATACGTGACTTACGTGGGAAACGGTCTGTTCTGCTCATCTGTGTACACAGCCGTCGTTTGAAGGTTGCTCTCGCATTTGTTATCCGGTCCACATGCTTTCTGAATGTGAATCTAAAGAACGAGATGGCATTGGTTGTGTGGAGCTGAAAACACAGCCAGGTGGTGCAGGGCAAACATTACGTCTCTAATATAACTCTATTTGCGCTCCAGCAAAGCAAACTGTGCGATACCTCAGTCCTGCCTGTCAGAACTTCCTTCTGGCTGATCACAGGAAAAGCACCGAGATCTTCCACCGCCGCTCCGGCTGACGGAGGAGGTTCCACCAAAGATATGCTCAGCAAAAAAACTATCGGAGCCACTTTGTCTTGAATGGTCTTGGACTGTCAAAGTTAGACACAGACAAAAGAGACGTTGAGCCTCATACTGACCACACGTGACAGAATATTCCAAAACATATCAGCTTCTGTATCAAAGAGTAATAAGATGAAAGGTTTAAAAGCGGCCTTGTTTCATACCACAAGCTCGAGAGTCAAAGAACGACATTCACCAGACGGATTAACGGACATTCTGCCCTCTCTGTTGTCACGGAAACGAACACGAGGACTCCGATGATACGGATCAGCATCTACTGTATATTGAAAAGCTGGCGAAACAACAGAGCTTTCTTAGAACTACATGTCGGATCTGAATCCAGACACTCAGAACATAAAACGGCACGTTGAATCATGCTTGTAGGATGCTTGGATGTGTATTTAGGGTAAAGCATGGTGATGTAGCACTTACTAATACTCTTCTGGGAACTGGTACTGCCAGTGCTTAGTGTGTAGGAGAGACAGATTGTTGCCTTTATACTGGAGCAAGAAAAAACAATTGTATGGTTTTAAACAATGCATGGAGTGGAGAAAATAAAGAAGTCTGACATGGGAGAATCACAAGTTACACTTTTAGAATTGTTTGACTATATTCTCAAAAACGTAGCATTTGTGCCTACAAAGATGTACGTATCAATACGGTGAACTGTGTGCATTTCTATGAAAGTCAACTTTTGTACCAGGAATCACAATCATTGGGGTCAATAACTTCTGGTGTCACAGTAAAAGTCTTCTTTAGGTGAATCACTGGACGGGCCCTTATGAGGAATACAGAAGAAAATATAGTAAGATATAGTTCCCGAAATGCTACACCAATACATGTAGTGTATCTTGGAATCTTTTTTTTTATATTTGCCAGCTTTATGTTACCCAACTTCACTATCAACTCACCTAAGCAGAACCACACGGTCATCTAATGATCCAACCAATATATCAGGGTAACTGTTGCTGTCCACATCCAAGCCACCACTGATGGAATAACCAAATGTCTGGAATCCAGCACCTGCGATATCTTTCCCCTCAATGACCTGGGAAACAATGTAAAAGCAGAAGTAATACATTTGCGGTAAAATTTCCTAAGCGTGATTTTGTCATATGAATGTTATTTATGTACAGTATGTTTTTAATGCTCGCTCACTGTGGATTAAGTTGTAGTTGTATTGTTGTATAGCAACAGTTAAATCAGGAGCGTTAACCTCTAATAGTTGTAAAACAAAACCTGATTCTCACATTAAAAGAATTTATGAAAAATTGCTAAAATGTAATAACACGGCCTATTAACACGGCCTATTATCACATGACAATAGAACTTTTAATGTCAGCATAAAATAGAAGTTGTGATGGTGTTTTCTTCTGAATTGTGATGTATATCTGAGTGTAATGGTTTCTAAATTTAGAAAAATGTAGGGCGGAGCTTGATTAGATTTAATTAAGGCTGGCCATTGGACAGTCAATAGTCCCGCCCTCTGGCCGAGACATATCATGCAAAAAAGTGTCATTTGGAGGGGGAGGGGACATTTCTGATTTTAATGAAAGATTATGCATGCACATGAAATAAAATAATAATAATAATCATTTGATGGATAAATCACTCATGATAAAAAATGCAATATTCCATTAAAAAAATAAGAATTGTCATTTTGATTTCATGGTCACTTCATTAACATTTATATTTAATACAAAAAAATTTGGTAACACTTTAGTATAAGGACCAATTCTCAGTATTAACTAGTTGCTTATTAGCATGCCTATTATTAGCATATTGGCTGTTTATAAGCACTAATATAGCACATATTCTACATGACCATACTCTACATCCCTAATCCTACCCAATACCTAAACCTAACAACTACTTTACTAACTATTAATAAGCAACAAATTAAGAGTTCACTAAGCAAAAGTCGTAGTTAATAGTTTACTAAAACCGAGAACTGGACCTTAAAATAAAGTGTGACCAAATTTTTTACAACAAAATACAATACATTTTGCAGTGACGCTGGAAGTATACATTAAGTAAATAGGATCAAATCTATAAGTAAATTCAGATAAAATGCATAAAAACTGCATTAAATAAGTAGGATCAAATTTTGTTTATTTTAATGTTTCTAAAAACATAATCTTACCTGACTAGGCGTGTGTGATATGCCATTCTTGTTGCCCATCCATACAGACACCATGCCTGACTCATGATATGGAGCCCCAACAGCAAAATCTATGACAGACAGAAAGGAGTAAGAAACAATCAGTGAGAAAATACTTCTTAGTGAAGCCACAAGAAGGCAGTAGAGTGAAATGTTCTTGGCCTCAGCATGAGCCGTGCCTGACTGACCTTTCACATATTCGCAGAATGACTGCGAATAACCACCACATTAGAAACCAACATTCATGTTCCCTACACTAATCAAACACAGCATGCAAAACAAGCAAATATTCCTCAGATCTTACCTAGGAAACCGTCCTGGTTAACATCACCGATAGCAACAACAGCCATGCCAAAGGCAGAGTCTTTAGACCCATGGAGGGCCAGGTCGGCTTTTTGGGGAAAAGCTCCATTCTGGTTCATATAGATATACACCGCCCCACCTTCAAGTTTACTCCGCTCAAAATAAAAGGGTGCTCCAACAATCAGATCCTTCCAGCTGTAAGGATAATAAGAAGACTCCATTAAGGACTTCATTATCTAAATCAGGGTTTCTTGTTTAATCGATGACCGCTAGTTTATGGAGAAATAAGCCAAGAATTGTCTTTACCCGTCATTGTTAAGATCCACCAGAGCAATGCTGTTGCCAAAATAGGATCCAGTTTGCTCCCCCATGAGAATATTATTGACTTGGAGTTTTCCTTGCATGCTACTGGTTTTTAAAGATGTGGCTATTATCACCGATCCATTGGCTTCATATCGTGGGGCTCCTGTTACCACTGTGTATTCCTTAGTGCTTAATATCCCATGATCCACTGCTACTGAGTAACCTGCCAAGCAATTAATCAAACAATCAATCAATCAAGATCAATCACCAATAACAAAGTGCAACTTTCAGTTTTAATACGCTGTTAGTACAATTCTTGACACAATCTGTTGACACAATAAAATTGGAAATCGAAAAGCAAAATAACTATCGATTGCATGCAATCACTGTTGTTATCATCTACTGTAGTAAATAATGAATGCTTAGTTCCAAGTATTGAATAAATGTCCATCACTGATTCTTGAAATAGAGCACAATGCCTATCAAACTTGTGTCCTTACTCCTTCAGGATTTTAATAATCCTGAATAAATCAGCAAATGTCATGGGAAGCTATAACTCTAAAGACCCTTGTCTGCACTTTCTGTTCATCGTGTGAATATTGTTTTCCAGTATGCTACTGGAGACCCAGAATGAGAAGAAAACCCACCACTGGAATGGATTTGTTGAATTAAAATATTACATACACATTAGTTAGCTCTTCTATTTTGTTTTCTAAATCTGTTTAGATCTCTTTGTCAACACCGTCACTAATTCTCAGCATCATCAGATGACTGTTTTGATTAATTTTAGATTTTTTGTTCAATTTACTCTGTTACCATTAGAAAATCAACTAAACTGATGTCTTATTCACCTAAAACAATGGTTAAATATGCTTGCTATTGAAAGGAAAAGAATTGGAGAATTTTGGATTTTTCATAATATGTGAAAACAGTGTATTATTTAGCTTTACTGAACACCATTATTAAATAACAAAAGAATTTACGCTGTTGTTAAATGATTCAAATAAAAAAGCGCGCTTTTAAGTATGTCTGACAAATTTTACACAAGTAATGAATAAATGTCCATTTTTAGGAAAAAATGCTTTTTCACAAAAGCCTGTTTCCTTACATTATCCATTATCTGAGACTTTTGTCTATAGACTGATTCATTCCTAATTAACAAAGTACTACAAATAAATAGCATTAAAGATGTGTTTTGTCCCTTATCTCAAGAATCAGTGCTATAAATCCTAACCCTAACAAAATTAAGGGAAAATTGTTTTGTTTCACAGGGTATGCATGTAGTGATTAAAACAAACCCACCAAACCCTTAAATGAGTGTGGCTCAGTGGTTAGAGCATGGCACTAGCAATGCCAAGGTCATGGGTTAGATCCCAGGGGATTGCACAAATGTATAATACAATGCAATGTAAGTCACTTTGGATAAATGCGTCTGCTAAATGTAAACGTAATATTATAGAAACACTGTATCTGCTTTGGATAAGAGTCAAAATATGGTCATGTAAATCAGAGAATGAACATTTTCTGTTGAAAACCATTACTTAAGTATAAAAATATGCTTGTCAACTTTGACCACACAGTATTTATCATTTAAAAAGTACAGTGTTTTTTCCATTTCCTGAAAAACAGCTAATTTGGACAACCAAGGTTTCAGAAGGACAGCAACGATATTAAAGCTGCGCCACTGTCTTACCAATATAAATATTCCCTTTATCCCCTGAATCTGGAAACTTGCTTTTCAGTGTATACCATGCATCTGCAGGATCATGCCACTTCAAAAATGCATTCCCTATTAAGAGAAAGGGGGAATTTAACAAACGTCATTCTTTCATTATATAACTGATTTAAAATATTGGTTTACTGCATGCAAACTTCCCTTACCTTGCCAGTTGTAGCAACCGGGAGCACCTAGGATGACATCAGTCTGAGTGAAGGCAGAAGACATTCCAGCAAGACACATGCCCTCATAGTTTTTATTTCCAATGGGGTCACACACCTCATCGTGTGACTGCCATTGATGGTCATCCTTGTCATACATTAAATTATTTCCACGAATGAAGCACTTTCCAATCATGCGGAAGTTGGATGACATGTTCCGGATGTAGCGATGACCACAGGCCTATCAGAGAGATAAATATTATATGTACACTTATGATTTTTTTTATTCAGTTGCAACACAGAGGAGAGTAAATGACGACCAAACTTTTTGACCTTTTTAAGAAGGGGGCATTATTATGAAACTCACCAATACACGACCACCTGGATGACTCTGACTGGCAACAGACACACCTAGCCACATTCCTTCTATTACCTCAATGTTAGGGTTTGGCATGTCATCGGGATCTGCATAAGACCAAGCACACAATGATCAGTATATTATATAAGCTTCAGAATGCTTAGTGGTTAACGATGAACTATGGCCAATACTCATTTAGCTCATTTAGTCTTTCAGGAAGAACTAGTGGACGAATGTTACATTGAAATAAATGACACCATTAAAGATCATTGAAACCCACATTTCAATTATTCCTTCAGCACTGTGTATTAGATTAGTATCTGTGTAAACTAACGAAATTATAGATAACAAAACAGAAATCCTGTGTTAATTTATTCACCCTCATGTGGTTGAAAACCTGTATATGTCTCATTCTTCTGTGGAAAACAAAAGATGATATTCTGAGAAATGTGGTTCTGTGCCCATAGAATGGAAGTCAAAATATCTTAGATGTTCTACAGAAGAGTCATGCAGGTTTGGAATGACATGAGGGTGAGTAAACATTGACAGAATTTCATTTTGGGTAAACTATCCCTTTAAATGTATATTACAAATAGCCTATAATGTGACAAAATTATTTAAAAAAAATCAAAAAGTATAATATTGATAATAATACTATTAACTAACTTTATATCAATTACATATTTCAAATGTAAGTTTGGTATGAATGGCTGGAAAATTACTTGATTTAACAAGGTTCAGTCTTTTACAGTCTTTGGGATCTGCTGTGATTGGACAGGCATACATATCTCCAGTCTCATTGGCAGGCAGCCCAGACTCCGCCTTCTCCTTAGGTGCTCCTACAAGAAGTCTGGAACAAGCAAAAATCGTATTCAGCTAAAGCCTGTCCTGAGGTGATATATTAAGACACAGCTGTCACAGAGACACAGTAACGGTTATTTAAGACAAAAATGCACACTTTTAAGGAAAGGACTTAAATTCACATTCAGCTGTGTATCTATCACTTGTATTTCATCTGATCGTCAAACCTTAGCACACACTGCAGATAACAGATAACCTCAAGCACGTCTAACCCACATCTGTCTGGGCTTGTTGGGCTTTGTGAAATGATTTTGACTGGAAGGACTTGTCAGAGCCCATTACTACAGGGGCACAATGCACATAGTCACAATTCTAGTGAAATCAGCCAAGGTAACTTTATCCACAAAATTAAAATATAAACATAGAAGTAAAGCATATTTAGCAAAAATACACTTATTTTAGTACATTTAAGACACTGTTGATTGTAAAGTAATTGCAGTGTTACATTATTTTCATGACAGTTACACAGGTTTTTATCTACTAAAGGTCCAGTGTGTCATTTTTGGGGGGATCTATTGACAGAAATGCAATATAATATACATAGCTATGCGTTTAGAGGTGTATAAAGACCTTACATAATGAAGAGTTATGTTGTTATTACCTTAGAATGAGCTATTTCTATCTACATACTGTCATGAACGTGGGTGGTGAGGACAAGGACAGAGGACCCAGGTGCAGACAGCGGGTAAGGGGTTAACAAGACATTTAATAAAATATAAGTACAAAACAAACACCCACGGGGGGGTAACATAACAAAACACTAGGGTATAAAACATGACACCAAGGACAAGGACTAACTACACCTAACCAGACTAAGACAACACTCGAATTAAATACAACATAACTAAACTACACTGACAAGACAGGAACTCACCACATATGACACACACACGACCGTACAATGATTCAGCACAGGACAATGAAACAAGAGGACTATATAAAGGGGACTAAATCAAGAAGGGGACAGGTGCGGGACATGAACTAATTAACAAGCAATAACGAGACGAAAGGGCGGGAACAGAGACGCCACACCGGAGAGAGGGAGTATATGGAATACCAAAACTGACTCTCTCCACATAAAACAAGAGGTTCTATCATGGTTCTGCCACTAGGTCAAGAAAAGCAAGACAAGGTGGGGCAGAACCATGACACATACACCGCGGGTCCCCTTGCATGGAATTCGTCATGTTGTTTCTAAAGTAGCCCTTAACGGACAAACTGCTCTACAGAGCGTTTTTCGTAAATACGTTATCTCCTTCGGCAAAGGAGCGAAAACGTGGCGACATCTTAAGCCCCGGTCACACTTTTCCCTACAGACCGGAAACGCGAGCCCGTCCAACGATATTTCGCATTTAGCTGCGTGGCAAAGTTCAAGTTTGTTGAACTCTGACCTTCGAATTCGCGTCACGTGAGTGCGTGAGACCAATAGACGATCAAAACGTCACAGCGTGACCTCTCGAACACGCTTTTTACAGAAATGTAAAAAATGGAGGACTCGCCACCGCCCATTTTCGTACCACTGTCCGAACGATCTTCGCATGCACAAAGTCATGTCTAACCGCGGCTTTAGTCCTGTGTCAGCCGCCATAGTGCAGGGGTGAGTGGTGGAGGTAGCTGTTGGTTGCAATTCACAACCTCACCACTAGATGTCATTAAATTTTATACACTGGACCTTTAAATTTGGCTGTTTAACCTACAATATATAAAAGCAATAAACTAGGTAAAATCTCAAGCAAGCTGATGTCATCACTACTTTCCTTTAATCTCACAGGCGTGAAATTACAATGTGCACCCTGCATTCTTAACCTTCATGTACTGGAACTGATGTGTGACTGATGTGATTTCAATCACAAAACTATGCATCATTAAAACACAGACATCCAGATCTCCTGTAATGGATCAGATATAATCCTCAAGAGCCTTTAAAATGTGGGCCGAATTAAAGAGGCGTTTCTTTAAAATATCATCAGTTTCATTTTAATATTTTTCTGAGAGTATGACAGACATAATCACTCCAGCAGAGATGCCCACATTAACGTTTTATGATTTTTGGACACATGCTTTAGCTGCTGTTTTATCCACCTTTCTGCCTGAGCCCTCATAAATATTCCGCTGTGTGAAGGATGAGTGCTCATCAGATCATGACTTGTGTCTAACTGGATTATAAATGGCCGATGCGATTAATTCTTCTTCTTTAAAATTCAGGCTGGTGTTTTAATGGAAATGTTATGTTATGAGAGAAGTTATGTTATATGTAACAGACGAGACAATAGCATGGCTATTTGAGTGTTAATATTTAATCAAGTGTTTAAATGCTAGTGACAGATGATGCAGGTATTTAAAACAGAAAGCGAAGTTTAAGGCCGGACATGCAGGTAAATGCTACAGGTGAACCAGTGGCATGTGGTAAACTTCTAAATGAGAAGCATCTGCATACTTCAATAGTACGGGTTATGCCAAAGTTCCATGTTATGTTTGCAGACATTTATGCTTCACTATCAAAAAGATGCTGTCTTTCTTCAAACTCTATAGACCGTTTTATCGAACGTGCGCACACCTGACTCCCTGTTAACTTCCGGTTTGTGTTTGGCTAGTGTCTAATAATATAACTATTTATATTTTATTTAATTTATGTTAATATTAATTAATATTATTATTTTTTGTATAATAATTGTATTAAATAAATGATTTGTCAAATTTTGTTGTATGTTCATTTTATCAAACAATTTGTTGAATGGGTCCTGTAGTTTGGTCGCATTTAAACAAACCGTATGATGCACTGACAGCGGTTGCTTGGTATCGGAGTCTAAATTCAAAATATTGGAGAGACAAGTTTAGCCAAGTAACGGTTCTTCTCGGTTTCTTTTGATTGTTATCAGAAATAATCTACAGGCACTCTATTGTTTGTGAATGTGTACCGGAAGTTGACTGCACAAATCTGCATTTGTTTATGTTGTCTCTTTGAAACCATCTATACCGCCATTGCCAATATTTTTGTTTTCTGTAGAATTCCATTTTTTTCCATCCAAATATTTCCCTTGCCCATGAAGTGAATATAAAGTATTATGAAATACACAAACTATGAGGTCTCCTTGGCTCACTTTGACATTCCTTCCATTATTCTTAAAGTGGGTTTATTCTCATTTACTTGTTCATATGCATCACACATTGTGATGAGGTAGACTGTGATGAGGACACACAGCCAAGGCCGGATGAAGGAGACAGACATGAGCAGACAATGGAAGACAAAAGGTGAGGTAAAAGACAAAACCCCTCCCTGTGGGCTTAATATTATTTGGACCCTTGATGTCGCCCCCCTCAAACCATCAGCACCACCAATCTGCTTGTGTTCCTGCCTCGTGCTTGTCATGTGACTCTAAATCTGGTTTCATCAAGGACAACACAGGAAATGAGAAAGTCAAGGGAAAGGTGAATGATAGAGAACGAATGTCCTATTCTCCCTCTTATCTGCATGGTAAAAAATCACAACCTTTTCTTTCCAGGTTAAAATCATGATGCATATCCTTGCTGTAAAGAGAAGGGCTATTTGCTTCTGTTTGAAAATCAAATGGTGTAATTTAGATTAAGGACAGCAGACATGTAATAATTCAAAATAAATCATTTTTTTTACATTTAATGGGTGTCAAAATTCTTTAAAGGGGTTGTAACATAAATAGAGGTTGGTCATTTGTTTACCCAACTGAATGTACTATGCAAAACACATAGAAAAAAACACCTCCAGCCCAATTCAAAAAGACTGCTCATTGAAACTAGTTCTGAAATCCTTGAAATTCTGACCCAAAATACATCTACAAATGTCCCTCCACATTTCCAAATCAACAGTGTTTGCAAACGTCCCACATAGGGCACACTATTATTCCAAAAGACCACCTGAACCAACATTTAAATCATAATTCAATACACACAAAATGTTTCATGAGAACCAATGTAATGTGAGAACCCAGGTAAAAAAAAAACACTTTATTTACACTTCCATATGTATAAAGTATTGTCACACATTAATTTAGTGCTGAATATACAAAATGAAACTGCACAGTTAAGAACGCTTAAGGGCAAGTTATGGTCGTGCGTAGGACCTACGCCGTAGCCTCTACGCCATAGGCAATGCACCGGTTTTCTGGCGCATTTTTCTTGTGCGTCATTTGGTTTTGGCTAGAAGGCAGCTACCTTCAGCTGGCATTCACACTTCAATACCACATAATTTTTGTCACGCTGACAACAGTTAATTACTATTTTTTAATTATTGTAAGGTTAGGTTTAGGGTTGGGGTGGGTGTAGGCATTAATAGCTAGGGAGGCGAAGCAGAGGGTCTTGTATCACACTGAAGGGGCTTATTTCGCGATAACAGCCGGCTGCTTGTACATTATCCTGCTTATTACATGGCTACTTGCCACATGAGAAAAAAACTGGACATAAAATGTGAATTTGAAATATTTGATTAGCTCATTTTTACCGAATGCAGACCTTCCGCGAGGAAAAGCCGTTTAGTTTCAGTTTTAAAGTAAGAAATGACGTTCAAACGTCACGAACAGGCAAACTGGTTTAATCATTTGTAAATATAATGTCATATATGTTATTAAAAGACATATTTATAATTCATTTTTGTGTACTATTAAAATGCCCCTCTCAAAATGATTTGCAGCATACGGGTTACAGGGTGTTATTAGTTTTGAGCGGTTGTTGGAATGTCGCGACTGGCCAATCAGAATCAAGCATTCAAATGAGCCGCGTAATAAGGTTATTTAAACGATACAGCAATATGGCCCGTAAATGCGACCTCCAGAGGACGCAACCTCTGAAACGAGCTGCTGATTGAGTTATATTTGCAAACAACAAAACCACTACAAGTGCTAACGTATAAATTATCAGATAAACTTATCACAGGAGTTGCCAGACACTTACAGGAGTGTAATGGAAAGCATAAACTATTACACTCCTGTAAGTGTCTGGCAACTCCTGTGAGCGTGGAGTCTTAGGAGGAGGAGGAGGGGGCGGGGAAAAAAACCTTCGCCAATATTTTGAATTTGACCTGCGATACCAAGCTCAACCGCTAGGTGTCAATGTTACATACTGCTCCTTTAAGAAGTACTAAAAACGAATTTCTTTGTATACGAAGTATAAAACTAGTGCGTGAAAATAGAGCACTTTAAGTACATTTAACTGTATCATAGTGCACTTTGTGTAGGTGAAGGACGGAGCAGCGCAAACCAAAACGGGGTTTTTTATTATTACTAGTTTCATATGCCCTGGCTTTACCGGAAGCCAGTCCGAGAGACGAGGAAGGTGAAAAAGTCATGAAAAAATAATTTACAATTTAGGCATAACTTAAAATGATAACACTTATGATGAACTATCTGAGATACCGGTCATTAAGATGCCTTTCATAATTGCTCTATACTCAAGAACAACTGCAGAGAATACACAATCACTTTAATACAAGTCGCATGACATGGATTTTAGTACAATTTCACACAGGTCACCGTCTAGTACTAGTAGAGCGCCACATACCTCAGAGGCAAGTTATGGAACTGGCTGAGGAGCTCTTATGTACTGGTGCTTAATGTTATATAGGCTACGAGAGTACATGATTTAACCTGTGTAGATGCTAAAGAAGGTGTAACATGCTGAAGGTGTGTCTGGTGTTTCTCTGAGTTCACGTTGTGGTTTTATTTGGTCTAAGTGTGTGTGAAAGTCCATTTCACACGAGGTGCTATTTTAAGGGCCTGGGCTTTAAGTAAAAACAAACAGCCGCAGAGAAAAGATCTTGCTGCTGCGCTCTGAATGAGATCGACATGCTAAACAAAAAGCATGATTTGGAGTTAAAACAGTAGTGCAGAGATTCATGTTTAGACAGGTATAATGCATCTCCACATGTACATGACAAAATGAATTGAATGCAACCAAGACAAAAAAACGAATCTATTATTAAACAACTTTTTTCAATGCACACAAAAAAAACTAGTTAACTGTTTATCATTCAGCAATCCATATGTAATTTATATATCTAAATTAATGCTTTACACTGTAGCAGTTTAAGTGATAGTTCACCCAAAAATGAAAATTCTGTCATCATTTACTCACTCTCATGTCATTTCAAACCTTTATGACTTTCTTTCTTCCGCAGAACACAAAAGAAGGCATTCATTTTGGTAAACAAACAGCACTAGACCCCATTCACTTCTATTGTATGAAAACAAAAAAAATGCAAGTGAATGGCGTCCAGTTGACAACATTTTTCAAAATACCCCCTGCGGACGAAAGAAAGTCATACAGGTTAGAATTTTTTTCGGTGAACTATCATTTCAAAGCCTTTAAATAAAAAGCAATTTAATAATCTACCACAAGATTTAATAATGCAGAGCTTTCACTTGATATGTTCATTCAGCTCTTCACCACTAAAGGTGTCTTCAGAAAAGTTAGGGCTGCTCTGTGACTGCTAAAAATTCTTTGCAATGACGTGATGTCCATAAAAGACTGACTGAATTACACCTGCTTCTGACCCAT
The DNA here is from genome assembly GCF_024868665.1 of Triplophysa rosa. Lineage (NCBI taxonomy): Eukaryota > Metazoa > Chordata > Actinopteri > Cypriniformes > Nemacheilidae > Triplophysa > Triplophysa rosa. The sequence goes on along the minus strand of NC_079900.1, from coordinate 13,943,090 downwards.
CTCTGTCCCTAGTGTCAAAACAAGTTAATCTCCTGAAACTGTTCAGGCAGTAAATTACAGGACCTCAGCAGTAATCTGAAGTCAGCTTTGACAGAATTGTGCTCATGGGGTTTAGGAACAGAGTAAAGTTCTTAATTGTTCTTATTACTCGGTGTTCTATCAGTAGTTGCTTCTGCTGCTCTTGTTAAATTCATCACAGGGAGGAAACAGATTATATGAGCGCGTTGGACAAATGTCACAGACCAGACCACATCAGGAAGAATTCTCCCAACGCTAGACGTCCTTGTGTACTACTCTAGCCTGAGGCACACGAGGACTGACCCCCATCTTTATGCTTTTGACCAGATGATGAATGTCTAGCCGGTTCAATTATATCATTGCGATTGATCTTGGTTCTCAAATCGTCCTTGGATCATGATCAAGATGATCTCTGAATGGGTTGTGTGTACATAAATCTTCTGAGTGGTAGGCAGGGTCGTCTTTTCGAGATCTGTAAAAAATTATTCCAACTTATTGAAAAAATGAATATTTTTGTCAACTTCACTGCTTCTCTTAAAATGTGTTTTTTAAAACAGGATCAGCAAAGATGGATCGCTTGAAGGTCATGCTTCATCTGAGACTCATTGACAAGCAATTAGGAAGTCAACAGTAACACAGAGAGAGTTAACATTAGCTGAGAGTATTGCATTTGACAAGGACCGACACAAACATTTGGTTTTATCTTGTAGATTTATTTACATCTTTATATAAGAGACTTAGTTGTTGACTTGTTGTAGGTTTTAGGATGCTTAATCTGCTGCTTTGAGACTCCGAAACACATCTGAATGCTCTAAAAATACAGATGTTAGCATTGTTAACTGATTTGACACCTGAAGTGGCAAATACTGTAGTGTTGCTGTGTTATGTGTCAAGCTGTCAACAATAAGCATGCCATAACAGTTTATATATTCTAAAAATAACAGCCGTTGTTTAGAAAACAAACCATAAGTCAGTTATTGCTTTTGTTATGGTCTTATTTATTGTGTATTTGCTTAAAGTTGGAGAGTGTATTGTGTGACACATCAAAAACTTTTATGAGTCAGTGGAGTAACATGCATGGCTGACTCCCATTGTGAATTCTCTGGAATTCTTATTTCCTGGGGATATGATAAAATTGAAGTGTGCAAACCAATATGCGTGTCTCTTGTAGATCTACCTGTGTTCACATGCTCAGTCACATTTCAAACTACATCTGCAATAAGGGTTTGGATACACACGCTGCACAAGATGTAACACCATTCAAATGTATGGTGAGACTAATAATACTGTATCTCTTTGTTTGTTATTCATTTGATATCTTGCCTTGTGTAATTTTCCATGCTCGCTGGAGAGCTCCACTCGAAATATTTCCTCATTAAACCGGTGGTATAGTCTCATGGCACTCATAAGTAAAACACTTTTGTTCCCATTCATTTAGTGAGAATCATAAGTAGATAAACAAAGCAGCAGTTTTGGCGACTGCCATCAGCAAATTGAAAATGCTTGTACAGTTTTCTCTGGGCAAGTTGTCAATATGTAAACATACAAGGTCGCAGGCAAATTATTTTCAGGATTAATTCAGCTATTTATTTCCTAGCCGCAATTACTGACTTTTTGCCCAACTGTATGGCTTTCAATAATTACTACACTTGCTGTCCTTAGTGAATTGAACCATGGTTTTGTTATAGATGGTTTCAGCGGCAGCGACACAAAATCGGTGGCAAACTTAGCTTTCAGTAGACCTCCACAACTGTTGAGTAGTTTTCATTTTATTCAATACAAGTACTATAGAATAACATATTAATATGAATATAAATCTAAAGTAAATTGTTATGTTGTAACCAAAAACAGACCGGAAGTTATCTCTGGGCCAGCATGTCCGATGAAACCGTCTGAAGTAAAACTGAAGTTAGCCTAAAATTATTTGGCATTTGATTACCATTTGCATTATCATACTATAGAGAAAGTTTGTGGTTACTACAAATAAAATAAAATGAAAAACTATACTTTATTTAATGGCTAAAGTTTTTTAAAAGTCGTAGTGTTATTTTTAATGTCTTTTAATGGTGTAACTGTTAGAAAATAAGAAACATTTTAGGTTACCTGACCCACTTTGGTCTACAATCTAGATAAATCCTTTTCTCCTCCTCATAAGCCTATACTATTGCGTAAGAAGAGTACAGAGAATAGCGCAAGCTATAAGTTACTTCCGTTGTATAGATCTTGTGAAATGCTTGTTAATAATTTACGTGTGTTAATTTAACGCCACACCTTGAAAAAATAGAAACGATAACGCTCTTCTATTGTTGTAACAATATGAATTGGAAGAATCAGACGGGCACCAATCATAACTGCACGACATCTTTTATAACTTTTCCACGTTATCGATCTCTATAGAAAAATATACGTTGCAGCTTGCAAACGAATATAGTACACTTAGGCTAAGCAATGCAACTTTCAACAGGTGGAAATTTCTTGTTTATCCCCCTTTTCTTGGTAACTGACTATGAAAACCCATACTTACAGGTATCTCTGTTCTCCAACGAACTGTTTGTGCAGTGAAACAGAAAATCCAAAGAAACTGCCTGCAGTTTTTCCCTCTTTGACGACTGGAAACCTCACATCCAAGTTGAGCGCATGACAGCAGCGAACAGCGCAGAGTGTCAACACCAGTACGACCGCGTTTAGATGGACCTTTCGCCGATAAAATACACTCATTTTTTAAATGTAATTTTTTAATCCTCTGTGGGACTATAATTTCGATATTGTTTTGTTTGTAGAGACCGAAAGCACACAAATCTGGCCGGGCGTGAAGAGGAACAGGCGCCGTAAAATAGTCATTCTTCCGGGGTGTGCGCTGATAGGTAAAGTCTGTACTGGAGGGCATTGAATATTACGGCCACCTTGATAGAGGGCATGCACGTGCTAGACTACACACACCCAGTTGCATTCTATAATAATGCTTACGAGAAGATTTAAACGACGTTTAATACAAGTTTGAAAGTGAATGAATGCTTTACGAGGTTTTTTATAATGGTGCATCTGTGATATATCTTATTCAACCGCGTTTTAGTGAGAACGTCCAGCAAATTCAGATATCTTGATTTAAAGTGATAGTTCACCCAAAAATGAAAATTCTGTCATCATTTGATCACCCTCAGATTGTTCCAAACCTGTATACATTTCTTTGTTTTGCTAAACACAAAGGAAGATATTTGTAAGAATGTCACTATCCAAGCAGATCTCGTCCCCCATTTACTGCCATAGTAGGGAAAATAAATACGGTGGGAGTCATTGGGGGACGAGATCTGCTCGGTTACTGACATTCTTCCAAATATCTTTCTTTATGTTTAGCAGAACAAAGAAATTTGTACAGGTTTGGAACAATGTGAGCGTGATCAAATGATGACAGAATTTTCATCTTTGGGTGAACTATCATTAAGTCGTGTTTAATCTTCCAGCTGTATTTCTGTGTCTTCAGCTTTGTGCTTGTATACTTGCCTATAAGTACCAACTTGCTTTAAATCTCAACAGTTAACAGTTCTCCACCTTCTGCTGTGCTTTATGTGAAATTATCATCTCTGCTTGGTTGTTTATATTACATACAACACAGCAATATTATACGACACATCAAAGCCTATGTAGTCTAAATTGATTCAGTTGACACAAAAATACATTATAAGACGATGTGAATCGCAAAACGATTTTAAAGGGCGAGTAAAACTGTAATAAATCTGTTAGGCAACCCGCAGTGCTGCACACATGGAGCTGCTTGTGACTAATGCATGGAGATTTACATCCCTCTTGGAGTCATAGCATTGCCTGAGGAAACCATTCAAATTAGCAGCATTATATTGATATATCTCCAAGAAGTGTCAGGAAGGATCTGTGAGCTTCTATGTTATACTGAGACTTAACCTTCAACATGCCCTGGGGCTATAATCAGCCAAGGGAATATGCCCAGCGTGCATGTATTGTGGGAATTTATGACACTTGCTCTTTTTCAAGAATCAGCCTGCTTGTACTTATCCGACCTCATTTTGGATCCGCTCATGCTAAACGAGTGATGCTTGCAAAGCTACAAATCCTTATGAATAAAAGTGGCCCTCGATTTGCAGTTGATGTACACTTTAGTGGATACTTGTTATAATGTGGCATAAACCATTATTGGATCAAATTCATGGAAAGCTATAATTAAGCTATTAAGATGATAAATATAAGCTTGATTTATGGTTCTGTGATTATTTCTAGCGTTTTTCAAGCTAATAACAATAGCCTTGATAGGAAATACATTTAAGGACTGATTCTTATGTTGTTCAGCTTTGATCTCTTTCATCTTGATGTGAATCATGTTTAACAGTAACTAGACTCTCACTAGTAACAAGGCTTTTCTTGTCTGCTGTCTGTGCAGGAAACGGTGTCATTGGTTAGAATCACAAAATGCTGTGGGAAGACCGCTTGATTTACTTCCTTGTTCTAACATGCGAGGTCTTGTACCAGTTTCAGACATGTTTTATACGTAGCATGATCTCTGATGGGTCTGGTCTGGGCATATTTCTGTGAGTTCTGAGGGTAGAGATGAGTAAATCAGAAACCAGGTTATCTCAGTGTATCATTAATTGTGTAAGCTTGTTACTTTTGTACACAAAAATGGTAACCATAGAATAAAACAACAATAATATAAATAAAAAAGAATGAAATTAGACTATATGTATGAAAAGACATACACTTTCACAGATGGTCTAGTAGACCATTTGTCTTTTTTCTGAATGACAGCTCCCAAATAAAAATGCAATTACACTTTATCATGGCCTATTTTAACTTTAGTAATGTTAGAGAGTTGATCAATTTCCCATGAGTCAATACAATTCAAACTCTATTGTTAGTTTGTAAGTGTTGTCCAGAGGCTGTTTATGTCAGGTTTTTTTATTTCTGGTCAAACTTTTATTTGCAAATGTGAAAAACACAAACCTCAAAGCAACAGACTACAACCACATTCAAGTCAAAGACATCCAGTTTTTTTTTAAGTGTGACAAGTCTCTCGTGATCCACAGTGCTGAACATATACAGTTTGAGTGCCGTCTACTGGCCGACAGTAGAAGTGTAGCGGCCTTCCGAAAAGGCTTCTTGCTGATTTCATTTTATGGTTGTACATAAATTGTTCATTTATTGTTATATATCATGTAGCTATATTTATAAGTTTAATTGTAATAATTAATGCTGTTATTTGTACCTCATCGTTTGGAATTGCATGTTTACGGATGTGAGGTACTGGCTGTGATGTGTCTGCTTTGACAGTTATTGCTGTTATCAGCATGTCTTTGTTTCTATTTGATGTACCATTTATTAATACAGTGTGTACATGGAAAGACTTATTTAGTAACATGCGGTTGTCATATAATCTGTTTTCTAAGAGAAGGCATTAGATTTTAAATAATTTTTAATGCATTTTAAATATACTTTTCTGCCTTCATCTGAGGTTGAGACATTTCATTACATGGGGGTATTCCAGAAAGCAGGGTTAATTTACCGTCAGCTAAACCCTGAACTCTGGGTTGATTAACCCTAATCTTGCTTACTCTGGGTATGTCGGTTCCAGAACCCATTTGAAGAGTAAGTTTTACTGGGTAAAGATACCCAATGTTAACGCGAGCTCACAGAAACAACATGAAGACATTGTCAATGGATCACAGATTTCACGAGTCACCATGGAAACGGCCGGGAAGCTTAACATTTTGACTGTAAAACAACGTTATAAATTAGAGTTTTTTTCACAGAAGACTTAAATCTGCATTAGTGTATAAAGTGTGAGATTAAAAATCATAAAATTAAATTATTTAAGTTATGTGTTTATAAAACTATAAACGTATATTTCATTCAACTATAATCATTTTATTAAATATTTTAAATACATGCACTATTTTTATACTATAATATTTAAAATATATACTCATCATGGCTATCTTTGTTACATAAACTGTAGATTTGTTGAGATGTTTGCAACTGTTATTTTAACGTGTCTAGGTGTGTATATTTATCCAGTGATATTTGGAGATGTTTTAATAAACCTAATTCAAAGTATATAAAGTATTTACTATAAACACATAAAGTTTAACAATAACAGCTTACATTTACATTTTATTTAAAGATTAGGCCTATTTCATTTTAAAAGATTAAATAATAAAGTTAATAATAAAATTAATTGTGAATGCTGAATTGCGATGGCTGAGATTGGAAATGTAATTGTAATATTGCTATAAAATTATAATATATTATACGTAATCTGTGCTTTCACGCCCATTTGACGCTCATCAAAAACGCACACATGTGCAGACAACCCCTAAAGGTTAGTAACATTTCCTTAAAATGAACTAACCCTGGAACATAACCTGCTCCGGAGCAGAGAGTGAGTTGCTATGGTTACTTACATACCCTGAAAGTTATCTCCGGTTTTGGAACCGAAAGTTGGGGTTATCAGCTAACTAACCTTTAAATTTACCCGAGTATGTCACATAACCAGCTTTCTGGAATACCCCCAGATAGACAGACTTCGACATCATTTAGGCTAAATATAAATCATAACTATGTTGAAAACATGATGTCAGCAGTAGTAAAGTGCAGGCAAAAAGAAAACAAGTTATGTTAAACTAAGCTAACAACACTGAAACATTTCAGTCACATACTGTAACCTAAAATGTGTGATTTACATGATTTCACAATAACCCAAATTACCTATTGTATTTAAGTAAAATATATTGTATTTACGGAATCCGTCTATAAGAGGTTACAAAAAGCACTAACCATGATAACCAGTAAAACTTGTGGATGCCTTTATCCCGAAGATACATGACAATATTTAAAACTCACTTGTTTAGTAGCCAGGGCACTGATGACTGAAGAGGAGGTCATTCAGCTGTTTTAAGCACAAACCCTATCCTCATGCCATAACAAAAACATTTTGCCCTCCAAAGTGAGAGATTTTGAGAAATTAATGGCGTGTGTTTATTTATAACTAATATTTGGCTGAATAGCTCGAATAGACAACATTTTTTCAAGCATTGTGAAAAACATAAAAACAATAAGTATTATTAAAGGGATACTTCACCCAAAAATGAAAATTCTGTCATCATTTACTCACCTTCGAGTTGTTCCAAATCTGTGTAAATGTCTTTGTTTTGATGAACACAGAGAAAGATATTTGGAAGAATGCTTATATCCAAACAGATCTTGACCCTCATTGACTCCAGTGCGTTTAATAAAAAGAAAAAGATGCACACACAAATATACTACAAACCAGTGGGGCAAAAAAACATCCCACTTCTTTACCTCACTTAACATTATGATGTCATCCTCCAACAGATGGCAGTATGCTGCATTGTGACGTGTGCCTATGTTGGGAGCTGCCATGAACAACAGTAGCGTGGAATGGACTTACGTAATACTGCAGTTGCCTCTCAGTACTAATCAATTAAGTACACGTGCCCACGGTATTCACACACAAGTACATAAATCCACGCACATGTATGACATCATTCATCTGCCTGGCCAGGTGTATACTAGTGCATGTGATAAAAATATTGCAGGTTACTGTCGCTTTGATTGATTACCTTTCCTTCAGCATAAAAACAGACAACAAACTTATAGTAATCAAAACGCATGTACACTGTATTTGTTTGCAAATGCAATTTTTTTATATAAAGTAGATAGAAGAGTTGACCAAAGTCATTGCACAAACTCACATTCATACACACCCATATACTGTAACAGATTGCTTCTTTAAATATATTTTAGTTACGTCTCATTTTTGTTTCATGTTTCTCAACAAAGTTCACAAAACGTGAAACCTAAGGAAAAGAGAAAAATACAATTCCAGTATCTTGTTGCTATACAGTTTTTTTGAGAATGTTACATCAACCACAAGAATTGTATGAAACATAATAACACATTTTTGTTTCTTAAATTGTCTATGACAAGAGGAAGTGTTGTTTATATGTAATTGATGCCCCCTTTCCCACCCTTTACTATTACGGCCAGTTATCATTACATCTTATTTTAGCCACATATTCATAGTAGTACAGCATCAATGCATGTACAGTCGTTTGCCCTATGTAGTGCACAAGACTTTATTACATTCAGCTAACCAACGATAAAGGTCTTGCTTATGGGTAGGACATGATCTTTGCATTAATAGCACCATCAGTGTTTTACCAGAATATGGCTAGACATAAAGCGTGGGTGATAAATGTAAATGCAAGATACCAAAAAGAAAAAAAAATGTACAGAAATAAATGATGGACTTGTTGTCTGTTATCTTTACAACTTCATGTGTGCATAAACTTTAGCAGTTTAGTTAGATTTACATGTATATTGCTAACATAGTGCAATCAGGTCACAGCGACCTGCCATCTGAGTTTTGATCAGTTGTGTGCTACAGGAAACTAATCATAGTGAAATTACATCCTGACACAGTTGGTAAATAACAAATGCCAGTGTGTCAGCATTTACATATTGAAACGCTCCTTTTTACGGAGGCCTGTCAAGCTTCTGAAAAATCTATTCAACCGCTTCTTTGCAAATAGTGTTGAACCTGTGAACTACTCAAAGTCTTTCTCTGATCATTGTTGATCATCCTTGACAAAGGAAGCATCTGACCTCTTGTTCTTGAGCGGTATACTGACTAATTCCATTATGGGAATGGCGGAATTTCAAAATATCTCATCAGCAAACACAAAATATTAACACTGGTTTGCAATGTGTGTCACATTAAGTAAGATTGTGGACAACTCTATTTTATGAGTTGCATAAAATTCAGGGGAGAAATAATAAAAAATAGTTGAAATCGGTTGAAATTTATTCAAACCTGATTGGCCGAGTGCATTCTTCGAAAATGGATTGACATAAAATGGATGATAACTCTGCTCTTATAACAACACTGATTACGCTATTTACAATAGCAATGCTTTATTTTGCTAATTTTATGTGTTGTTAAAATGTCTGATATGTTTTCTAGGGCATTTTTGTTTTATGTACTTATGCATAATAATGAACTTCTGGTTATGATGAACTATAAATAAAACACTGAAATGTTTTTTCTTTCCTTTGTTTTTGTTTTTTTACAAAATATTTGTGACATTTTATTTCTCTTGCTACTGTCTTTCTGTGATTTCCTATTTCTTTTTTCCTTCAAAAATATCTCTTCCTAATGAGAAGGCTATAAAAGCTTGCTGTAGTTTTGGCTGCTGTTCTGACAACTTTAACTTTTATGTCTGTATGGCACATTAGTTTGCAGCACTGTCCAAAAGAAAATCATACAAAAATGGTGACCATCAAATCATAAACAGAGATCTTTAAAAAGTGTGTGGTTGGTCAAAGAAGCATGCATTAACACCCGTATAAGAACATACAGTACTTGTTTTTGAAAATCCAGAAAATATCTACCTCGCCGGTAATTTGCTCCCCTTTAGAGATTTTCAGTTCTCTTGAAGATAAAAGAGGGCGTATAATGGAAACAGAGGGATGTTCTTTCTTGAAGTTGGAAATTCCATTCTTTTGAACATTGTGCAGTCAGTTCGTCATCACAAACAATCATAAATAATTTGACCTCCAATACATAGTTGTTTGTCACTCATCACAACGGTTGGACAGACCGTCTCATGAAATGGTTCTGTTCCTGCAGCAGTTTGAGACCCAGACCTTCTTAAAGGCCACTAGGATATGCTTAACGAACAAAACACCTTGAAGACATGATGCCTTGCAAGAGACAGCCTGACCAGTAGTTCATGGGATCCTAACAGAGGAATTTGTTGAATTTGTTGTGTGGGATTAATGTTCATGAAGAAACTGTAGTACCAAGAAGGTCGAACTAGCGCTGAGGTTAAGCTGAGTCTTTGGTTTGCTTCTGTTTTGAAAGTGTTGCTAGCGTGGCTCCACTGAATATGTCCCGTTTTCAAACTAGTCAGTCTGTTGTGTGCACAAATCTAGGCTTTCAATTAAGGGGTTTTAGTTTTTATTGTGAACCAGAATTTACTAAGAATTAAAAAAGACTGCTGATCATGTTTTGATCTAGATGTGATTATTTCAGGAAGATCAACATGCTGCACTGTTGGTCAAGATGACTCCTTGTCTGTTGCCATTGTGATGAAGCATCTGCTATATCTGGCAGTTGACCTTAAAAATGCCACACAACTGGTCAGATTACACCTTCTTGTTTGTGGTGGTGGTGTCCTGGTTAAACTGTTGCAAGGTCTTTACAAGGTTTACAATGTCTGATCCAAAGTCATTCATTGCTACAAATAAGCTTCAATACTATGCTCGGAAGCTTCAATTGAATAAAGTTTTAATACTAATACTGACACTAAAGAGTTTTTTTTAAATGTTTTTTTATGCACAAAGCTCACTTATCGATCCAGGCCAATGAGCAGTCGGCTCTCTTCTTCCTTCTGACTCTCGTTCTTAAGGTCAGCAAAAACCTGGGTGAAGTAATGTGGGTCAGAGTTAAGCTGAAGCATTTTGCTACTCATGCGGTTGATGATAGCCAAGCTGCGATTCCAGAAGGCATCTTTGTCTGTCTCCACCAGAAAGGGCTTGAGTGGGTAAGAAATCTCATTCCCCATGTAGGAATAAGACAGATAGAGGCAAGTGAGGAGCTCAGCCTGCAGCTCGCGTTCGCTGGACACCTCCGCTGATATGACCTCACGGCAGAGCACGTAGAGGAAGACCACGTTAGCTGGGGTAATAAAGCCCTGGTCCTGCCAACCCTGCAGCAGAAGTGACCGGTCCACGCTGCGCAGCCACAATACAGGGTCAGCGGGGGAGAGGCGCTTCAGTCGGTAGCAGCGTCGGCACAGGAACTCACCCAGACTTCTTAGCAGCTCGCTGGTGGAAGCCTGCACGATCACTCTTTTGGGTGTGCCTGCATTGGTGGCTTGGCTCACAGATCCAGCGACTGAGGTCCTTTTTGCAGTAGAGGCCACATTGGCAGTGGTCTTAGATGTGGGTATGGAGCTCACAGCTGGTTCTTGGGTGAAGTTGGAAAGATTGGCACAGGACTGGGATTTCTTCAGGTTTTGGCTGTTGAGGGTGCCCACACTTTCTTCATCTTGACTGTCAACAGAGGCCAGCTTCTTAGAGCCCTTTCTTTTGGCTGAAGCCGCCACAATGCGCTTCCATGGCAGGACATTAATGAGGGACTGCCGTTTCAAGCCCTTGTCCTTGGCGTTTTTGCTGTTCTGCACAGCTGTGTAATGTGCCAGAGGGGGTGGTATTTCATCAAAGAGGCCAGCCTTACGGTAGCTCGGGGAGACTGAAAGGACAGTTCCCATGATGCCTTTATTATAAGGAGATTTGTAGATATGGAATATATGCCTGATAAGAGAACATAAAATAAATATTAGTAAAAAATCTGATTCCTAATTGAGCAACACACGAGTGTCATGAAACCACCCTCACCGTTTTAATACATACATGCGTCTGCTGATGAACATAAACATATATAGGCTATGCATAAAGAATCACAATTTATCAACTCAATCTTTTCTTGTGTTTGAAATATAATTTCAACCCATACAAATTTGTAGTAAGCAAATTTGTTTGAAAGACTGATCCAAGACTGAACCGGTGGTATGCGATTCAGCATTAAAGCAGACTATGCGAAAGCATCCATCTTAGCTACAAAATGGATGTCGAGAATGTAAACACATTCAGTTTTCATTAATTATGTGAAAACCCATCTAGCCTACTTGAGGCGATAACGGATATCATTACTTCATTTAATTTCATATCACTCATAAAACCACAATAATATCTTACAAATATTTTCTGGGTTGATACGAGTTGGCCAAATAAGAACATGAGCACGCTTCAGTCAAAACGAGCTATTGAAAATAAAGATTTCGCCGTTATTTCACACCAAGTCAAGTTATTGGTTATAATATTACAAATGTAATACAATTAGGGTTTTTATATTATATAACCTTGGTGCAAGCAAATTTGCTTTTGAATGTAAGATTATTTGATTTAAACAACACGGACTAGCTATATATGTAAACTTTTGGTTACTTACCAATGAATGCGTCTTCCGTGCTGTGTTTAATGTATAAAAAAGTCTTGACATATAAAGAATAATCCGAATCGAATAACGCGGCAATAATCTCGCTTCCTCGCGCCGTGAAACCAACGTGTTCGTCGTTGTCCAAGGTGCTGAAAATGGGATGTCAGTGATAAAATAATGCTTCTACGTAAAAGCGGCGATGCAGTCAATGGGTGTTCAGGATTCTCCGGTTGCTAAGGTTATTTCCCAGATGCAAATCACGTCTTCCTACACAAACCATTCCATTCGATGTATGGCAATATGGCAATTCTTTATTTTTCCTCCTCGAGCTTCACGCGTCTGTTTCACATCTGCCCGTCTGTGATCCCCTAATACAGTGCAGACGAACGGCTAAAACGAGAGGCTAGAATACTCGAAAAGCTTTATCGCAGACGCAAAACTAAAAACACACCTCCATGTCAAAGGTACAAAAACAAATGGCTAGTCCTTAACTAGCCATAGAGAAGACTTAATTTAACGCAATGTTTCCAAATGACAGCTGCGAGAGAGAAAAACGGGCGCTGCAGCTGGGTGGGTATTTGGCTTAGCACCATGTAGTCAACTGGTCATGATGTTGTCCGTCAAGTGTGGTCTGAAATACCCCTAGTCACATCAACATTTATTATATAGCGCTAAATTAGCTTAAACGCTAAAGGTAAAATCTTTAATCAGGATATAGAAACTACAGCATAGAAACTACAAATTATCATCAAGAACGATTGACTTAAATCCTAATGTGTGCAAACCTCAGTGGCGCAGAGACATGAATGGGCAACCCCCTTTGATCACTTCTTCCTCACACGCACACGCACACGCACACGCACACACCCACACACGCGCGCGATCTATAACGTTTATCCAATCATCATAGTCAGACATGCAGTAAAAGGACGTATAGAGTCATTTGCACCCTTTCATACGTTTACTCATAATACGTTTAAGTTTTTCCCGTCATCACGTTCTTGATGAATAGGCGAGAAAAATAAAACGTTAAAATCTAAGGGTTTCTATTACAAGTATCATCAGCTGTTTAAATCCATTACAAAATATTGTGTTTCTATTCATAGTTAAAACCCACGGAAACCATTAACCAATTGTTTTCATTAAAACCAGTATATATATATTTTTTTTTCCTTTTTTTTTTTCTAACAGATTTAATGGTTATAATGGGAATTGTATATATATATACATACATATATATAGTCTATATTCTAATATATATATTTGTACTTATAGCTAAAACATCTTCAAACCCCCGCTTTCTTTCCTTGATAGCAAAAGCCCGTTATGAAGTGAGTCACGCTGCTTGTTGACTCAGTGAACTCAATCTCCCGGCATGCCTCAGTGGCGCTTCCGGGGTAGCGTATTCAATGATGATTGTTATGTGAATCAGGCAATTGGTGAATTGGTAAGATGGCGGCTGCGGCGGTAGAGTTTCAGAGAGCACAGTCGCTGCTCAGTACGGATAGGAATGCGTCCATTGACATTTTACATGCTATCGGTAAGCGCGTCCCGTCCCGCTTGCTTTCGCGGCGCTTTTATGATATTAGAAGGAAAAGCTTTGTTTTGAACCTCAGGTTTATTTCCTTCTTGGCGATGTCTAGATCAGCAGCTAAATGTGTTAGCCGGTGTCATGCTGCTGACTCACTGTGACAGGCGTGAGAAAGCATTTAGCTGCATAAATGCTCACCACTCCTGCTAACTTTACATACGAGTCGTCGTTTATTATCCTTAGATATTCTTTAATTGTGGGGAGCTCCTGGTGTAAGATAAAGCAAATTCCAGTAAACTGGCACCCGTGGAGTCAGTTAGCCAATCAGCTAGCTTCATTTTCAATGAGCTAACGTTAGGTTATTTCTTTGAGTAAATCGTTACTAATCATGTTTGAAAAACAATGGAGAAAATGTCTTGTTTAGGTGGTGGATTTTGGCGTGTTTGTATTTGTCTTTCCTAATGAATTGTCTTATTAGGACAGTTATAGATATAGGACGCGTTTCTAAATGACCAAAACTTTGAATGACAACTGAAAGCTAGCGAAGTAACGTTAGTAGTTTCGAAATGACGTTGTGATAGGAGCTCCATATAAAATATTTTGTCTTCTGAGGAATTTTCTTTTCTTCTAAAATACTGTTAATTTGTCATGCAGCTAACCAACATTGTGAGACAAGGATTGTGAGAAATGCCATTTAGGCTAAATTGTGTCATACAGTAACGTAGTCATCGAAACGTGACTGACTGGTTATGTATGATCAGAGTAACGTTTACTTTCTCAATATAAGTTTTAATGGTTTTTTGTATTATTGCACATTAATGCCGTAAAATGACATTGTCAACAGTTTTGTTTGGCATGTACTGTAGTTTGATATGTGTGTGTTTGTCATATAATTTGATACCACACCAAGCCATTTCTTGACTGTCAGCTTATTAATAAATTGAGGAAGATATGGAGACTTTTTTACTTCAAGGCCTTGTCTTTGTGCACAACAATATTTCCCAATAAAATATGTTAAACTTGGCATAACAACATAAAACTACAGGTGTATATTCTTTATAAAATTAACCAAACATTAAGAAACGTCTTGATTGTTTGAGTTATTTTAGCCAATTTTAAAGCTTGTTTCGTCTTAAATACTTTAAACATCTTAAATATTCTTGAGGCACTAATGAACGTTTGTTGAGAAACACTGCTGTAGTTACAGTTGTTAAGCCATGGTTGGATGTTTGGTTAGTTTAAACTTTTTGTCATCAGAAAGTAGTGCCTTTGTTTTTTCTCACTGAATTTAACTATGATTTAAACTATTGTAACTAGGGTTGGGAATCAAAAATCGAAATCGTTTGGAAATTGGAATCGAAAGGCTAGGAATCGGATCAGATCGGAATCGAAAGGAATAGGAATCCTCTTATGAATTCCTGTGTGCATAATTTCAGAAATGTGCTTGTTAACTTGTGATAAAGTAGTTAAGGTATGGTAATACATATTGAAATAAATCAGGCAAAACATAGTTGCTATGTGTGTGTATATATATATATATACACAAAGTGGTGCTCATAAATATATATATATTTTGTAAACCAGTCAATAAGCAGGCTAAATGATCATACAGGTTGATATCTAAATGTTTTACTTCAACTGTGGAATCGAAACTGGGAATCGATAAGAATCGGAATCGCTAAAAGTCGATAAAACGATACCCAACCCTAATTGTAACTTTATGGGAATACAAATGGAAATCAATTAGCCAAAAACATGCTACTACACTTTATCTAAAATAAAGCCATGGATATTGTCCTGTAGGGCTGTACGTAATATTTATTAATCAAATTTGCCTCTTTCATTCCACAGTCAAACGAGACGTCCAAGATGATGATGAAGAAGCTGTGCGTGTCAAAGAACAGAGCATCTTGGAACTGGGCAGACTGTTGGCCAAGACTGGACAAGCTGCTGGTAAAGATCTTCAACTAGTCAGCTCACGCATTACACCCATAGACTGTATAAAATATGGGCGTAGTGTCCGTGACATCACCCGTAGGTTTGTGAAGAGTAAAAATGAAGCCTGAAGTAGGCGGAGGCGCTCGTCGCCATCTTGGCATCGCGTCATCGCGCGTCACTCCCGGATAATCGAAAATGGGCAAAAAGGCAGGATGTGGTTAGAGCTGAGGCGCCTGGTTTGCTGAAACCACTTGTCACTCTAGTAGCCACTCATCTAATTTGCAGAATTTTAAGGCTTAATATAAGTTAAACGGGTGAGTTATAAATAAATTCACCCTCCTCACAGTTGTCATGAAGGGTAAAATTTCTAGCTTTCTAGATCAAAATATTTTTTTGTACCAGGCTGTAAACATGTTTTTTTCTGCTGTAAAGTTGCCCATTTTAACATGGGGATCAATGAGATTCTGCTCTCTTGGAGCCAGTCTCTAGTAAGTCGATAAATTGCAATTAGAGTCACTTCCGTGTTGGCTTCACGAGAGAGACCGGAAGATTGCCCCTCGATTACACCTCACAATAAAACATTTGCTTCAATTCAACATTTGGCTGAAGGTCACTGTTATGTTGTGAGTTCTCATTGCCCTCAAAGTTAATGACTATTTCGCCTACATTCCTGCTTCACATAGAATTGGGAGGTCTGCTGAAGTATGTCCGACCGTTCCTAAACTCCATCAGCAAAGCAAAGGCAGCCCGACTTGTACGCTCCCTGCTTGATCTGTTCTTGGACATGGAGGCTGCAACTGGTCAAGAGGTGGAATTATGTTTGGAGTGCATTGAGTGGGCCAAATCAGAAAAGAGGACTTTTCTACGTCAGGCCCTGGAGGTGAGCACCTGGCATTGTAGATTAGAAGCTACATTAGTGCTGCTTGATATCTAGGAGTCAGAACGTGTTTTTCGCAAGCACCGCTCCGTCTTAGTCACACAAGAAATGTTATATTTAGTTAATTAACACCTAATGTTTTGTGGGACAACAGGTTTTGTGGCAAACAGTTCAGACATTTTTGTGAGTCATATTGTTATTGATCAGATGCTGGCTCAGTGATTTCTCAACAGTGTTACTTGAATCTTTTAGGCCCGTCTGGTCTCTCTGTATTTTGACACCAAACGGTACCAAGAGGCTCTGCAGCTCGGTAAGTCTTGGGGAGGAAATGCTTGTTGTTGACTTTAATCCTCTCAAGTGTTATTTAAGGCCTATAACCACTGCCCACCTTTGCCGTGTGTCTTGTTTTTCAGGCTCTCAGCTCCTGCAAGAGCTAAAGAAGATGGATGACAAAGCTCTGCTGGTGGAGCTGCAGCTGCTGGAGAGCAAGACGTATCACGCATTAAGCAACTTGCCCAAGGCCAGAGCAGCTCTCACCTCTGCCAGGACGACAGCTAACGCCATCTACTGCCCTCCAAAGCTGCAGGCTGCTTTAGACATGCAGTCAGGTCCGTTTCTATGAACTTTCATCCTTCTGCAAGACTTTTAGTGTTAATAAACCGCTATGTGGAGGATTGTTGACCAATAAGGTTTGACAGTTTCTTAGCATGATTTGACAGAAATAGAAACTCACCTAGTGCCCTGACAGCTATGGCTAGTTAGGTAAAAATACACATTCTCTCAGCATTTACTCTCCCCTATGTTTACATTTTATACATGTATTATTGTTTTTGTTCAGTGAAACACAATGTTAGGCAGAACGTCTGAGCGTCTTACAGTAAGAGTGGCTAGTTATTTATGCTGCCAAGCTCAAAAACGTATCATGTGATGAGTTTACACGCTTCAGACGGCTCACAATGAGCCAGATTGTCTTGGTTTGTGTCCAAGTTCCTTATAAACATAGAAAATAATAAATGAAGTACCTCTCATTTGTGGATTAGTTTCCAAACATGGGCATTTTCTCTTGCATATTAAAATAGACCATTTCATCATTCAACAAAAAATGTCTACTTTTGCTGTGAAGTCTGTCGTAATGCCAACCCCTCCTCTGTCTGTTCTCGTAAGTTAAATGTTTTTGTCATGATTTGTCAGACTAAACACGTCTCTCTCGCTTTCTCCTGCAGGCATTATTCACGCTGCTGAGGAGAAGGACTGGAAAACGGCGTATTCGTATTTCTACGAGGCCTTTGAGGGCTATGACTCTATTGACAGTCCGCGTGCCATCACTGCACTCAAATACATGCTGCTCTGCAAGATCATGCTCAACTTGTGAGTCTTTACTGTTTTTACTGTCTTAAGCACTCGTTGTTATACTGTTCATGTTATCATGAACGAGTTGTACTTGTTTTTCATTTGAAAAGAATAGGTTGTTTGTATATTTGTTTTCAATGTTCATTACAGTTTTGGTTTGTGCGGGTTTTATGACAGTGAATTGCTGAGGTACGTTTATGGATTTACTAACACTGTTTGACATTGCAGGCCAGAGGATGTGCAGGCCCTGATCAGTGGCAAACTCGCCCTCAGATATGCAGGCAGACAGGTAGATGTCACTTCTTGTGCTGAATAATTGTGTTCATTATATTTGTGTGTTTAACTAAAAGGCATTTTATTCTGCAAAAGCAGTGAAATTATGTTCATGCTGAAATGTAAAAGTAAGTGGAGGATAAGAGATAGATGAACTTGCCCTATCTTTCTCTTTCTGTAGACAGATGCACTTAAAAGTGTGGCCCAGGCCAGCAAGAACAGGTCACTCGCTGACTTTGAGAAGGTTGGTCAGATGTCCTGACTTTAAAGGTCAATACAATCCCAGTCCACCTGTTTTCACAGTAATGATATCGTCCTTCTTTTTTATCATGATCTAGGCATTGACAGAATATAAAGCTGAGCTTCGGGATGACCCCATCATCAGCACCCATCTGGCCAAACTCTATGATAATCTGTTGGAACAAAACCTTATCAGGGTCATCGAGCCCTTCTCCAGAGTGCAGGTAATGTCTTGCTTGATTTTGTAAACTTCAATGGACATTAATTTATGCATGCATTATATGTTATTCACATAACATGTTTCTCATAAACCAACAGATTGAACACATCTCTGAGCTGATAAAACTCTCAAAGGTAAGAATTTTGTTTGCACTTGGTACTGCGAAAGACCGTTTTTTTTCCCTATTGAAAATTTGAAACATCCAGCTGCTACATTCGGATTTGTCATACAAATGTTCCTTTTACTGCCAGGTGTATCTGTAATTTGTTGGCTGTTGTTTTAAGCATCCTTTGAAATCACGTTGTTTTGCATTATCACCTCAGGGGGATGTTGAAAGGAAACTGTCACAGATGATTTTAGATCAAAAATTCCATGGTATGATTTCACTTGATATACAACCGTTCAATACATTGAAGTCTGCGATAAGCATTTTTCTGTTTAGGTGGTCCCTCTTTGTTTTTGTGCCTGTTGAATAATATTTTACTCAAATCACAGGAATCCTTGACCAAGGGGAGGGTGTCCTGATTGTATTCGATGAGCCTCCAGTAGACAAAACATATGAAGCCGCCCTTGAAACAATTCAGAACATGAGCAAAGTAGTGGACTCGCTCTATAACAAAGCCAAGAAATTGACATAGGCAAGTCTATTGTATTATGTTCTTGATGACCTAAACAGTTTAAGTATGTTCGCTGCTGCTGCTGGGTGGTAAGAAGGTATGCCGTTGCGACAGAATAAAATGTGAACCACAATAGATTTTTGTTATTCTGTGTATACCTCAATATATATTATTACTGTAAATTACTCGTATTGTGAAACTTGTTTGTGAAACAATTACTTATCAATTTGGTGAACTGGACTTTGTTTTTTGCAGGTTGAGCATTGGACCCTACAGCCGAGAGCATGGCCAGTGTAGGAGACCTTGGGGGAAATGGAGGGAACGATGCAGACATCAAGAAAAAAAAGGTCTAACACCCCATAAACTGACTGGTTCCTGCCGTCCTATCTGGCTTTCACTTGGACATTTTTTACCACCTTCCTCAATGAACGAACTACTTCTATTACGACGGGATCACCTTTATTATTAAAATGTTTTGCTGGTAATGCATTTCTTTGTATCATGGCTGTGCCTAATCAGCCATCAGGGAATCTTCGAAAAAATAAAAACTCCCCTGCATTGTAACTGTTTGAAATGTATATACATAGATCTCTTATAGAGCAAAGCTGATTTGGCCAATCCAGGGGCCACTGATTTGAGTTGTAGACTGCATTCCCTATAAAACGGTTTAAGGCCTCAGCCCACTCCCCCCAATGAATCCCCTGCCTACCTCTCAGTTGAGACAGCATACTTGGACTTCTGGAATTCTGGAAAGATGCTGTTTGGATGGGGACACGAGTGGTTTTCATTCCCTGGCCCTTGCATTCCTGCCCTTCCTCTTTGTATATAACGTTGCCAAGCACCTCTATCTGGCCTGTCATGCTGTTGCTCTTTTTTTATAAAGCAAAAAACATAATAAAGTCACCAAGAGAACATGACTGATTAAGTGCTTCTGTACATTATCGAACATCCCTAAATGTTGGTATGATGTTTAGTCTAGTTCTTACATTTTAAGTAGGTCAAAATTACAAAGATCATTAGGCACGTCTGTTGATGAGCTATTACAGGCTTTCACTCATAAAGTGTCTAGTGGTGGTGATATATTTAGTATCTACAACATCCTGGTATTGACACAACTAATGGTTTGCGGTGGGATTTAACCAATAATGGCAGACGGGGTGGGGTTCAGGTCACCTGACATTTAGCGGCCTTCCAATAGGGTAATCTCTTTGTCTCACAACTTTCTCTTATTAGGATCAGTAATCATAAAAAGAACCGCACATACCAAATGGGTAGTTTTGAGAAAGTGTTTTGAGCGCCCTCTGTTGGCGCTATGATTTTTTGCCTGGACTACAGTTAGAGCATTTAGGATAACGAATAGAATACTTGTAGTAGTTATGCTACTCTCCTTTTGTTATGCTTGAAGTGGGCTCACACTTATTTCTCTCAAAAACGTTATAATTGCACAAATACTGAAACACAGGAAGACTGTGCTACATGGGCTCGTGAGTAAACCAATAATATGTGTAAGCGTCCAATGTAATTTAATCGTCGCATCAATCATTATTATTGTGTGGGTGCAACGTATACACTTTTTAGAAAGCTGATGTACGATCGGCGCCCTGAAAAGGAGAAGAGACGTCACATTGCGGGGGTTAGTTTTAGGCGCGACACCTGTAATGAAAGTGCGCATGCGCTGCTCTCGCCTGTGTTGCTGTTCACTGCTCTGGTGCTGCTCTAGCACTGCTGCGTGCATCACCCAACGCAAAGATGGCGACCCGGGTAAGATATGCTTCCATTTAAATTACGAATGAACTACTATATTAAGAATGCTCTTTTTTTCTATACTATTTATGTACAAACTCAACTGAGATGAGCGTTGGCTTGTCATTTAACAAAAATACAGCCATTTAAAGATGGCACCACAACATATTCATTCAGTTGTTAACCACAGGTGCTGTAAACGTACAGCAGTTTTGCTCGTTGCTTTTCATAGGATGGTAATGTGTGCATAGCCTACTGGATGCAGGGAAGGCGGATTAACATTTGTTGTCCAGCAAGCTATTTGTATAAACTGGTGAAATTTAGGCGGTTATTTTATATAATCTGAGCCCGTTCGTGAAGCTTATAATAGCTACGCAAAGGTTGACATTTGCTATTGCAAATCCTTAGCGTACAGCATCAAAACATCGAGCTATTTTGTTCGTTTCAACAATGATTTCATATCGCTGGGCCTAGTGTTTGTTTTTAGTCGTGTATGTAGCATCGGTTTTCTGCTGCGCATCGGTGTTGTGGAGCGATATATCACAGGACACCGTGATCCATTGCATTGGGTGATCGTGCAGGGGATTTAACCTTGACATGGCTCGCGTAATGCTCACATAAGCGCATCACTCGCTCACAGTGTCTTTAGATAGGCTTGTGGTGTATAACGTTGAGCAAGGCGATTGACGTAGGCCTATTTTTTCAAAATATCGACAGAAACATATTTCCCCAATGCACTTTTTAGTACGCAAAGCCTGTGTACAGCCACCCATCACCTATGCGGAAGACTCGAGTAGAGCGCGAACACGGAAAAGCTTTATGAATAGCAATTTCATCATTATTGCAGTCATAACATGAAAATGTTTACTGATAGATCGAAATAATAATTTATCATTTAGGTTCAGGTTTAAGTTATTAGGCCTATCTATTTTGTAAGAGGATCAGCATGTTTATTGTGCATTGATTGTAATGATGTAATTGTACCAGGTTTTTATTACACTCATAAATACCTGGTTGGTCCTTTAGGTTTGAGACTTGGTTGCCACGTCACCATAATGAAAGTCATCCACTATTGCAATGCAACCATTGATATGTCATTGATATTGTGATAATATTGTTATTGTGAATTCTCTTGGCCACAATGATTGTGTAGTGAAAATATTTTCTGGTTTGCCACAAGTCAGTGTAAACCAAGGTTAGCTTGAGCTAATTTATTGTTTGAATTGTTTTTGCTGAGAAAAATGTATGCATCGTGACTCATTCATATGATTTTTGAAAACGGGAGGATATATGTTTATAAACTGCAACTGAATTGATCAAACTATTGCCAGACAAATGCTGTGTGCTATGTGTGGGCACAGAATTCACTTATGTTATATACAGTAACTCAATCAATACTTAATTTTCCTCCTAGGAGAATATGCTAATTAGTTCATTAGTTCATATCAGAAATAGTTCATTTGCAGAAACAGAACTCAGTTTTGAAAAAGTTGTTTTTATTGTGCATTCCAATCAAGTTGGGTTGTTCTGATACAGCTAAATAATACAATAAAACATCATAAAAAATGATAACATGATAAAAACAAGATTTTTGTATTTTTTGAAATGGAGTTAGCCTATCTGTTTTTGCAAATGAACTCTTCATATGTGAATGAAATAGTGTCTATAGTTTATGCCATCACTCGCTAAATATGTGTTAGACACTTATTGCCTTTCCAGTGATCTAGTGAGATGCATTGATACTAGTGGTAACAAAATGCTAAAGAAAAACTTCCCGCAATGGGGCAAAACAGAACTAAGACAAAACTAAACTCACTTTAGGGGAACAGACATCAAGACGAGGACGAGAACGCGAACATGAGGCTATACAAAACATAAGCACAGGGTACAGGTACAAACACATGCACAGAACATACGTAGTACACGCAATACACTAGCACAGGACAAAGAAACAAGAGGGTATATAGGCAACACAAACGAGGGATAACGACACAGGGCAGGTGTGGGTAATCAAACACTCAGGGAAAGATAACAAGGAAATGAGAGGAGTGGGGCCAATGATTAGACACGAGATAACACATGAGAAGTAAAAACAAACAACTCATGGTTTTCTCACATAAAACCTAAGGACTCTGCCCCGATCCCTCCACATGACTAGAATTTCATAAACAAGACGGTGGGACCATGACAGATGTATGATGGGGCATGAATGTAAGCTTGATGGTTTTATTGTTTGGTTTGGTCCACACGGCTAATTAGGAAACACCATCTTCTGAGGTAAAATTTTCAGTTATGCATTTGACAGATACAAAACAACTAGAATGCATTTCAAGACTTTTTATCACTATATGTTTTGCTGTGTTCTCTGGGAATTAAACCTACAACCTTCATACTGATAAAGCCGTGTTGAGTTGAGGAACAACTATACCGCTTGGTTATAGCCAAAAGCATAAGGCAAATTCATCAGGCTTAATGACTCATTAAAACCAATTTTAATGAAAGCATGATTTTTCTTCTTCCTGCAGTCAGCCCACATCTTCATTTTGTAATTTCACAGACCATAAAACCATGTCACTTGAGACACAGAACTCATCAGAAAAGAGTTTTAGTTCGCTCTCGGCCATGGATATGTTTTCAATTAGGGTCTCCCTCAGGGGTGATTAATGACAAATGAGAAAAATGTATTTCTTAAAAACGTTTTGTTGAAATTGCAAGTCATGTTACAGCAGTGACATGAAATTTGGCAGGTCATAGCTTAACTGAGCTGTAAAAGGTTGACCAATTGGAAATCCTAAGTGAAACATGGTTTTTAATAATAAATACTTTTCTTGATTTGCTTGTTGGTTTTTAAGTTTGGATTGACTTAAAAAGCTTAAAGAGTACATAACATGACATCATGAAAATTATATTTCATGCAGTGTGTAATGTTGCCGTGTTTGATAGTAAGCAGTCTGCCAAGTTGTAAAGCTGAAGGTGAATGAATAACTAAGTTATTGGCTTGGAAAAAAGGGAGTCGACTCTGAATCACGCAAATGAGTCGTCCCTAGTCCGATTCGTGAACCGCCGGGAATTTACGTCACTACATATAGTCCCCGCCTACGTTTTGCTAGGATTGCCTGCGAAAACTTCACTCTTCTCCCCCAAACACTGTAGCTCCAGAGCCTCATTCGCGGTAGACCAATCACAGCAGACTTGACCATCTGACCAATCAATTCAGACTAGGGTAGCGGAAAGGAGAGGATTAGACAGATGAATCGTGGAACGAATCATTTTGAGAGTCAGTCAAGAAGTAAGGTAAGAATAACTGCCTATTATTACAAAATAACACCTTCTGTGTAGGGCTGGTCGATATGGCAAAAAATTAAACTCGATAGTTTTTTTCTATATTGATCGATAATGATATTTATTTCGATATATATTTAATTAAAAAACTGTATTTAAAATAATCTATTTTAAATACAGTTTATTAACAAAAGTTAACCTTTAACCAGTTAAAATTTAATTAAATTAATGTTGCAATACAGAGTATATTAGGCCATTAACAACTTGTACCAGTTCATTCAGTCTCATTTTGACTCAATTGACTCGTTAAGTAAAGGGAGTGTTCATTCAGTACATTCAACCAATGAAAGGGCTCCGTTACTGCGTACATTCGAACGCTATTGGCTCAGCGTCTGCGCACATACGTAACGCTGCAATAATGTCTTGCTGGAGTAGTGGGATTCATTCAATGAATTCAGTGAACCTTAAAGACATCTCACATAAACTGTAGTACATTTCTTTAATCATGCAAGCATCTTACATACAATGTTTAATATTTTTATGTGCACACAAACTCACTTCATTACATCTCTAATCTGTACAGGGCAGCGCTGGTTTGTTTCATATGCACCAGCTCATGTTAGCAGATATTGTTAACAATGGATGTAAAAATGTTTGTGCTTGAGTTTCAAAGTAACTCGCTTGCAATTGCGCCTCAAGTTTGTTTTGTTTAACCGGCGATTGCGGAAAAAAATAAGACACTTGATAAACCGCGTGATGACAACTTGAGGTTAGTTTCACCTTTGTTTCCGCTTCCAGTAATGTTTTCCTCCTCATGTCGAGTTTTCTTTGCCAATTAATCCATATCGAGTCAAAATGCCAATAGCTTATCATCGTTTTTGAAAATACATTCTATTGCGATTCGATATGATATCGTTTATCGGCACAGCCCTACATCTGTGTACATAAACTTGTTGTTGGACACTCCACAAACCAAAGTAGGACCATAAAAATCCCTAGTTATGTACTCTTTAATGAGATGCCTTATTTTGCAGAATAATGTGTGGGGGTCGAGCCCATTCTCATCAAATATAAATAACACGCGCTGTGTCATTATCGTGTAATACGTATGCCAAAGTTCAATTTTGCGTGCATACAATACGCCTATTTCTGCGTGCATATAATACATCAATTTTAGCGTGCATGCATATTAAATGGAAATTTGTCTTATTAACCTGTCCCCTAACCCAAACCCTAAACCTAACAGTATTATTTTAATTATTTCAGTGTTTCCTCTTCATGTACGTTTAAAAATGTCTGCTCTCCACCAATGTGCACGCATACATTGCTGTATCATATACACGCAAAATCGAACTTTGGCGTAGGTATTACACGATATTGCAACAGCGTGTTATTTATACGCAATTGATGAGAACAGGTTGGGGGGTCAGATGTTTTCTCTGTCACATTTTTTTTCTATGTTTTTACACACTAAATAATAGGTTTATCCTCCTATCATCATCCTCCCTAACTGTTATGCATTTGATTAGAAGAAGCAATATCGTTCCATCCCGAAGTATCCAGCTTCTGTATAGGCTATATATTAGTTTTGGATTTATTTATTAAGATTTTTTCTGTATTTGTTAAAGCCTTTTCATTATATTTCATGTTTATCATTTCTCTGTTACATATTTCACTGTGTAGCAGTAGCTTATGAAATTGGCATGTACATTGAGGCAGTCATAAACCAATAATGCGTAATCATAGTCTGGAGGTGGAAGAAGCCATTTGCTTATTACACAAGCAGTTGAATTAATTCCTGTAACACAAAATTCCCTAAACAGTCTGAGATTACTTCTTGACAGTATTGATTTTCCTCATTTTGTATTACTCCAGAGGCACAACCTCATTAAATATGGGGAGCAGAGCTGCTTGAAATAGTTTTTACTGGAAGATGAAATGACAAGCAGCATTTTGTATTTGTATTGCGCTGAATTAGTATGTTTAGAAATATATTGCAATTAATTTGATGATGGACCTTAATGTTTACTGTTTTATGTCAGAAGTTTTCTAACATTGTTAAATTTCAACTATAGAAAGGACATATACAGTATGTAAGGAGAGTTCATAAGGCCGTGTCAATTTAACGCTTTTATATTTACACAATCATGATAGCTTGTTTGCATTTGAGATTCACTACAAAATTTAAAGTTAACAATCATTTACTCCTACATTTTGTTCCAAAACTATATGAATTGCTTTTGTCCATGGATCACTAAATGAGATGTAAAGCAGATTGACTTAAGTTTCACTTTTAGAATACGTTTATCAAAAGCCATTTATTAATGTTAAATCTGTTATCAGTTTATTCGTTTCCTGGGAATTTAATCCATGCCATTGCCTACACTTGAACTAAAGGAACATCTTATTTAGTGTTTCACAAAACAAAGCAAGTTGTGCATGTTTGCATGTTTGGCTCGCCATGATGGTGAACAAAAGCTGCTCGCACTGATCTGATGAACGCCAACAAACACTGACAACAAACACTGACGAATTCCTTTAGATTTTAAATAATTAAAAATTCATGTTTTTCTGTGTTTGTTGTCGTTTGTCTCTTTAAAACGTCAAAAATGCAGCAAACCCACCTTGTCTGGGTTTAGTTTCAGCATTCTCCTGAAATTTGCTATTTCTTTAACCCCATATGCAATCAATACAAATTCTGCTCTGCATGCTGCATACTCGACCACACGCACATCTGCTCTTTTTCGGCCGTTTGAGCTCAACGTGGAGCTTGCTATTTCAATTCACTTATGTCCTTTTCCCCTCCTTCCTGCTTGCATGCATTGGCCCCCTCAAGGTCGTAATATTTTTCAAGGTATGTATGCTCTCTGAATGCCCCCTGCCTCCACTTGCCTTACTTGCCAGTCTGGGCAGTATGCTACTATGCTTCAATAGCTTTGTGCTCATCCTAAAAGCTGACAGGCCATAACCCCTGTTGCTCTGACCCTTCGTAGTAGCATCACCCCAGGTGAGCTCTACAGCACAATGTCTAAACAAGGCACCACAATGCTGTAGTCATAACCTGCTAACCACAATTCAGTATCCTCACATCATCTGCATCTGGTCTCACTCTCAGGGCAAATAAAGTTGGCCTATACTGTAGCAGTTGTGTAGTGTGAGTCTGTGTGGTGAATTTATTGTGCATGTTGTCAGGGGGCGAGCTCTTGAATAAACCTTTAAGTTAAGTAAAAGGGTAATCACTGCTCTTTGTTAACTAAATCATGGAGACCTGCTGTGTTAACCTCTGCACTTTGAATCTGAATAATGAAGCGTTGTGTTTTTATTACCTTAGAATGAGCTATTTCTATCTACATACACCGCGCGGGTCCCTTGCATTGAATTCACCATGTTGTTTCTACAGTAGCCCTAAACGGACAAACTGCTCTACAGAGCGCGTTACTTTAATACGTGATCTCCTTCAGCAAAGAAGCGAAAACGTGACGACATCTTTGTCCTGTGTGAGTGAGCCGTTGGTTGCAATTCGCAACCTCACCACTAGATGCCGCTAAATTTCACAAACTGGACCTTTAATTCAGTTAAAAATGGAGTGTTCATGCATCTGTTTCTACAGTACATGTTTCATGGTGTAGACTGAGTAATATTTTTAAAACAAAACAACATCGAAGCTGAATTCTAGTTCCATTACTGTTTACATTGAAATGTTTTCTTGTTTCAGTGATGTCTTTTCAGTTGTTGTGTTGCAGTCTGCAGCTGCTCTCTCTCTTTACAGCTCATTCTGCGCTCATTCTGTTCTCTACTTCAAATACCCGATGGGAACGCCTGGTGCTTACTGCCCTGCTTTTATTCTCCTTGTTTAGGAGTTTTATTTTTGTGCTTTTGTATGTGTAGCAGCAAACAAAAGAGGAACAAATAAAGCTAAACACTAAACCATTGTTTCCTATCAGACCTGTTTGTCTTTTATATTGCTGCTGACTCACCCATTATGTTTTTCTAGATTTTGCTTGCCAGTCACTTCTCGGATGTTTCCCGCTTTTATGTTTCTTGGTTTCCAATACAAATTCCAATAAAACATGATACATGTAATCCTGGAGGTGATTTTTAGATCATTAGATCAAAATATTGACAATTCAGGAATAATTATTGTGCATTTAATGTTTGAAATAAATCAGCTCACAGTGAAAACACTCAACCGTCCATTTTGCTATTTCGTACCATGGGATTTGCTATTTTAGAAATCCTGCGAAGAATCAATCATGTGATATGGTTTTTAATTTTTGATGAGGGGAAAGACTGATCTTCTTTATAGTTGAGGAATCCAGTTGGCTAATATTCATATTTTAAATATCATACACTCCACCACAATGTTGTTGTGTCAGGCTGGTGTTTGTGTTAAAAAAATGTCTTTATAATGCAAGGCAAACTCAGCTGATACCTCTTGGCATCTCAATCTCTCTCTCTCTCTCCTCCTGCAGACGATGCAAGCGGCCCGATGCCCGACAGATGAGCTGTCACTGACTAACTGTGCTGTAGTGAGTGAGAAAGACCTGCAGTCTGGACAGTGAGTATCCACCTACACCACAGACCCTCACAGATGCATCATGGTTAGACATTTAAAGTGACCAAAATGTTTTTTTGGAATTAAAAAAGTATGGGCAAAAATGTCCATATAAGGAAGAAATGTGTAGTCCGCACACTGATGTAAAATGCTCCAAAGTTTATTAGATAGCGCAACGTTTCGACCGTCAGGTCTTCATCAGGCACAAACTTTGGAGCATTTTACATCAGTGTGCGGACTACACATTTCTTGCTTTTGTGATTTACCTTTTTTGTTGTCCGGCACCTGAGCCCAATCTGGGTTACTTGGATGTGCAGACCTCCTTGCGTTTATAAAAAAAATGTTGATATACCACCCCAGCACCTTATTAAAAAGTTAGTGCTGACCTTTTAAGTTATGTAGAATCATGTAACAACGTTTGTGTGCGTGTAGTTCAGACAATGTATTTGCAGTTTTATAATGTGATGTGACTCGTGACTCTTGATACTGTAGAGAAAGTGCACATGGTCAGAACTCCTGCAGCAGAACTGATGATTTTTCTTTAGGCTTGTAGAGTGTGTGCGTGTGCGTGTGTGTGTGTGTGTGTGTGTGTGTGTGTGTGTGTGTGTGTAATGCTGATTCAGTCCAGACGTTAACTCAGATTGACAGAGTATGCCGCAGTCCTGCTGATGTCTCATGTCCAAGGGTGTCACAATATGAAGTGTGTGTGTGTAGGTTTGTCCCACATTGACGCAAATTGAATTTTAATATACGGAGATTGTATGTTGTATATTAATCTACATTTATAATATATGTTGAATTTTTACACACAGTATGAGTCAATTTTCCATTGCAAATGTTTGTTTTACAATAAAGAATATTGTCAAAATGCCTGGTCAAATAATAAGTAGAAATAGATTTATGTTGACATTAACACGTGTCACTTATGACATCACTGTGCTTTACCTGTAATGCATTGACATACAATGTGCTGTCTCATTGCTGTTATCAGAGACGAATGCTATTGTTAGTCAGACTGTAATCCCATGCACTAATCTCAGATTAACTCATCTCAGTCTCATAATTGGTGTACATGTAAATGTGGGCGGTACTTGAATAGAAAGCTGCTAGTATACTGTATATACATCCTGCTACACATTTTCTCTGTTTTTAGATTATGTTATATAATGTTTTTTTGTATTAAACCATCACATACTACATATTCTATATTCTGAGATGTAATAAACTGCTAATAAACACTTCATGCTATATAAACATCTTTATCCACTTGTTTTCTCTTGGTCTTTCAAGCATTGTTCATAGAGGCTTAATCCTGTCTTCATCTCTCTCCAGGCATGTGTCTGTGAGGATAACACCCACCCACAAGTTTGTGTTCACAGTGAAGTGTCATCACTCTGTGGTTCCTGGAACAATCGCTTTTAGTTTGCCACAGGTACGCTACTACCGCCAACATCCTTTTATTTGTATCACAATAATGAATGCCAGAGGGGCAAGACAAGCCCATACACCACACAATTGAACAACACACAACTTCACTAGACAGTTTTGTTAGTAAACAGCATATTTTGCTACTTTATTATATTTCTCCTCTTTTTTTTTTAACTCTTTTTCATAGAGGAAATGGGCAGGCCTGTCCATCGGACAAGAAATAGAGGGTATGTTCTACTGGAAATGCTTTTAAAACAACATTTGAAATAAATGCACAGTACTTTTTTAGATTTGTAAGTTAACCTAGTCACTGAAATATGTTTTCTAATCATTTTCTTTTCAGTGGCAAACTACAACTTTGACAAATCCGTGCAGTGCATTGGTGCCATGACCATTGAGATTGACTTCCTGCAGAAGAAGAGCACCGACTCAAGTCCCTACGACTCTGACAAAATGGCCACCGAGTTCATCCAGCATTTCAACAATCAGAGTTTTAGTGTGGGACA
Organism: Triplophysa rosa; assembly: GCF_024868665.1. Taxonomy (NCBI): domain Eukaryota; kingdom Metazoa; phylum Chordata; class Actinopteri; order Cypriniformes; family Nemacheilidae; genus Triplophysa; species Triplophysa rosa. The sequence goes on along the minus strand of NC_079900.1, from coordinate 13,912,463 downwards.
GCAGGTTAGAGCGACTTCACCAAACACTAAAGTGAAATTGAAGTCTATTTGATGTTTTATTGTAAATAAATCATTATATCTGTCATAGCTGGTCTTTAGTTTCTGCGACAAGCTCTTTGGCGTGGTTATAAAAGATATTGAGGCTATGGACCCCAGCATACTGAGGGGAGAACCAGCATCTGGCAAAAAGCAAAAGGTACTATGTGTGATTTTTTTTCTCTTTCAGAACAAAGAAGACAGTATAAAAATCATGTAAAATATAAATATGACTATGTAGATAATTTAATATGATCTGTTTTCACAGATTGAGATCGGTCTGTTGGTTGGAAACAGTCAGGTGATCTTTGAAAAGTCAGAGAGCTCATCTCTCACACTAGTTGGTGAGTTTTATACAGTTCGAAAATCATTTCTATGTAACAGCCCAGTATTCTCTATTGAAATCTTGTTTTTTATCCCTTCGTTCACCAGGCAAGGCCAAGACCAAAGAGGCACGTCAGACCATCATTAACCCTGACTGGAACTTTGAGAAAATGGGTATTGGTGGTTTGGACAAGGAGTTCTCGGATATCTTCCGTAGGGCCTTCGCTTCCCGAGTCTTCCCTCCTGACATTGTGGAGCAAATGGGTACGCTTGGATTTCTATTTCAGCACTTTAGTAATGCAAGATTGTTGGCCGAGATATTTTAGCTTGTACAAATTTCTTGTTTAAGACTTGTGGTTAAAGTGTCTCCTCTGCGCTGCAGGTTGTAAGCACGTGAAAGGCATCCTTCTTTTTGGTCCTCCCGGCTGTGGTAAAACACTGATGGCCAGGCAGATCGGTAAGATGCTGAATGCCAGAGAGCCAAAGATTGTCAACGGTCCAGAGATCCTCAACAAGTATGTGGGTGAATCTGAGGCCAACATTAGGAAGCTGTTTGCAGATGCTGAGGAAGAACAGAAAAGGGTGAGATGATAAACCAAAGTCTCAAAAATATTAACACAGCCTATGTACTACAATGCACTGTACTTTACTATACATTTACATTTATACATTTTGGCAGACCCTTTTATCCAATGTGTGTTTTGCAATATTTGTTTTTTATGCTGATAATGCAGTACTCTACCTGTCTTATACTACACTACACTACATTAACCGTACTATACTAATGTTCTGTACTACATTGTACTGCATTGTACTATACTGTATTATACCACAATATGCTACACTACATTACACTGTACACTATATTGTGCTGTACTATTCTATTACTATACTATTACTATCAATACTACACTATTCTACACTATACTTCCCTACCCTACACTATACTCTTTATTATGCTATATCTCAATACTATTCTCCTTTTTTCTCTGCAGTTGGGGGCTAACAGTGGTCTGCACATCATTATCTTTGATGAACTGGATGCTATCTGTAAGCAGCGTGGTACAAGTTCCGGCAGTACAGGTGTGCATGACACTGTGGTCAACCAGCTCCTGTCAAAGATCGATGGAGTGGAGCAGCTCAACAACATCCTCGTCATAGGTGAATAACTGCACAAGTTGCATTTGATCTGTTTAAAAAAATAAGAGAAATAAATACAACAATGATTTGATGCATATTGGTCTTTAGGAGTGTATGAAGTCACCGGCTATTATATCTTGGGTTGTAGATATTTTTGTATCTCTGATTGACTTCCTGTTTTTTGCTGTGCACTTTTCTTTGTCTGAAAGGCATGACTAACAGGCCTGACCTGATAGATGAAGCTTTGATGAGACCGGGCCGATTTGAAGTGAAGATGGAGATCGGTAAGACTTTAGCTTTGTTCTGCTGGAGGTATGTATGACTCTATCTGTGTTTAGTGCCACCTGTCTGCATCTCTGTCATCATTTAGGTTTGCCGGATGAGAAGGGCCGTCTTCAGATCCTGAACATTCACACTAATAAGATGAGAGAGTATAACCTCATCGCTAGTGATGTGGATGTTAAAGAACTGGCCACCGAGACCAAGAACTACAGTGGAGCTGAACTGGAGGGTCTGGTTAGAGCCGCCCAGTCCACTGCCATGAACCGCCACATTAAGGTGCTGAGTACTGCAATGTTGTTCTCTCTACGTCATGTATTTTTATTGTACCTTATTTGAAAGGTTTACACAAAAGGTGTTCAAATAAAGTTTTGAAAAAGTTATAGTATAACTGTAACACCATTGCGGACAGCAATACATTCCATGGTTGTGAAATAAAATCTTTTATTTCTTGATTTTTTATTCAAATGTTTACTGTAAGAAATATTTATTGCAAAGTTGCCAGCACAATGAATAAAGCTAAGGTAGAAATGATCATGTTCCAGGCCACATCCACTGTAGAGGTGGACATGGAGAGAGCAGAGAAACTCCAGGTCACTCGTTCAGACTTCTTGGCGTCTTTGAATAATGACATTAAACCTGTAAGTATCTAAAAGCTAAAAACCTTTCACAAGCAAAAAATGATATCACTGATTATTTGTTTTTATTAACTTGCGAGGGATTTCATGTCATTTCCTCTCTTGTTAGGCTTTTGGCACCAACCAGGAAGACTATTCCAGTTATATAATGAACGGCATCATTAAATGGGGCGATCCGGTCACCCGTGTGCTGGAGGATGGAGAGCTGCTGGTACAGCAGACCAAAAACAGTGATCGCACACCACTGGTGTCTATGCTTCTCGAGGGTTTGTTTTCATTTGAATCGTTTCAATAGTATTATATCTAACCCAACGGTTTGAAACAGTGTTCAAACGTATGCCTGTGTGTCACAGGACCTCCTCACAGTGGCAAAACAGCCCTGGCTGCTAAGATCTCGGAGGACTCGGAGTTTCCATTTATTAAGATCTGCTCTCCGGACAAGATGATTGGCCACTCGGAGATCTCCAAATGCCAGGCCATCAAGAAGGTTTGTGGCAGTGAACTCGGATATATTAGCAATGTTATGGCTGTTTCATGCGTATTGTTTTTACAACGGATACTATTCCCTCTCAGTTCTTTGACGACGCGTACAAGTCTCAGCTCAGCTGTGTTGTGATTGACGACATTGAACGTCTATTAGGTTACACTTTTTCTCCTTATTCTTATATGAATTGGTGTTTATTGGAATAAATGAGACAGTATGAATGAATTCTGTGTGGTAAAACAGATTATGTGCCGATTGGCCCCCGCTTCTCCAACCTGGTCCTTCAGGCTCTGTTGGTTTTGCTGAAGAAAACTCCACCTCATGTAAGTGCTCGTGTTGTGAATGGAGTACTGTTCCTTGTGAATTGAAATGCATTTAACTTATATTAGATTGTGAGATTATAAACATACAGTAACATGTCCGCTCTTCCTCTAAAGGGTCGAAAGCTGCTGATCATCGGTACCACCAGCCGCAAAGACGTTCTGCAAGAGATGGAGATGCTGGATGCGTTCAGCACCACCATTCACGTGCAAAACATCTCTTCTGGAGATCACCTGGTTGAAGCTCTAGAGGTGAGATGCATCACAGGTTAGAATAATAAGTCACACATTCTAAAATCTGAAACTTTGGAGGACAGTGACCCTTCAGATGCAGGGCACTTGAACTATCCAGCAGAGGGTGCTGTTTAATCACACTTGATCATGTTACACACCACCTCAGACGTTTACAAACACAAACTGTTACATTACTAATCTTGTTGTTTTGTGTTGATCACAAGCTCCTGGGCAGCTTCACGGATGCTGAGAGAACCAAAATTGCCCAGCATGTGAAGGGAAAAAGAGTTTGGATTGGCATTAAGAAGCTTCTCATGCTTATTGAGATGTCTCTGCAGGTAAGCTATAGGGAACAATACTATTCACATGATCCCACTGGAGATCTGTAGTCTGTAAATAGTGTGTAGGTCATTACAGGTCAGCTAAGCCCACTGAAAAACGCAGAATGAATCAGAAATTTGAAGGCACATCTATTAGCATTAGATATGATGTTAATATGTGAAGAAGTAACTACAGATGCCACGTGTGATGTTTTGTTAATATAACATGAATTTTTACGGCATTAAAATAATAATTCATAATTAAATTTAGATGCAGAGACTATATTACTGCATATATTTTACATGACATAGTTTTGACTATTATTAGTTTATACAACAAGAGCATTTAAGTAAACTGCAAATAAAAAACTATAATATTATTAAATTATAATAATATCAATTAATATAATAATTAATAATTATATAAGAATAATTAAATTAATAATGTTTAACTTTATTAAAAATGATATTAATAACTGTAAAAAAAGTTTCCCTTGTACATTCATATAAAGTGACCTAAAACATTGATGTTTAAAGATCAAGTTCATTTTTATGTCTTAACATATGTACTCATCTTTATTTCTGCTAAAACTTTGCTTTTGGTGCACATCACTCACTACAAGCAATTTGTAAATGTTATGGAATTGGCACAGGAAATATTTCCATCGTCACACTTCATTTTTCAAGTGCAGCTGCAGTAATCTCTTAATGCTGTGAGGTGTGGACCAGCAATTTAATGAGCCTGAGCGCCTTTCCAACATGCATCTTTGAAAGGGGATCTAAATAATTCATTCATTTGATTTTTCTACGCTTTGCACAGCCGCTTGACGAGTTGTCTCGCACAGATGAATAACACTGCACATCTAAAGTCTGTCAGTCTCATGAGTATCTTATGACAGAACTGCATAGAGAATCAGATAACCCAGCAATGAAAAGAGTTTATTTATAGAAGCTGATGTTTAGTCTCCTCTCTCTAGATGGATCAAGCGTACAGAGTCAGCAAGTTCCTTTCTCTGCTTAAAGAAGAGGGAGCGTGAGTATTCACCATTATTTCATGTTTGTCGCCGTGATGCATTTAAAATATAAAACCTGCTGCCTTGCGTCTCTGGGGACGAGATCAAAAACCTAATGTGGAGTTCTGATGTTACGCGTGTTTTTTATTTTTTTTTATGTTAATTGACAGGCTGGATGAAAACAATCACATCCGAATTTAACGTCAGCATGATGGTAAGGGTGTACGGTAGTGGAGTGTTCTGTACTCAGGACTGTCCAAATAGTGGCTTTGAACTCCCCTTATCCTCAGTTTAACCCTTAAAGGGAAAGCTCACCCAATAATGAAAATTCTGTCATCATTTATTCACCCTCGTGTCATTCCAAATCTGTATGACTTTCTTTCTTCTGCAGAACACAAACAAAGACATTTTGAAGTACGTTAACCAAACAACACTGGCCCCCATTGACTTCCATTGTATGCTCACAAAAGCACTGAGACATTTCTCAAAATATCGTTTGTGTGTTTGGAATGACACAAGGGTAAATAAATGATTACATAACTTTTTTTGGGGGGGGGATGAACCGTGCCTTTAGGTGGGAAACCTGGAAAGAGAACCTAGAATCTAGTGTCCTGTAGCAACTCAACCTGTTGTCTGTTTATATCTCTGCTTTGAATAGTAATATAAAAGACAAATGTAGAATGTAACTTTACTGTACTATCCATCATTCGATTCTAAAAATGAGTTTTGACGAAAGTTAAAAGATGTGATAAAAATGAATACAAAGAAAAATATTTCTTTATTTGGAACAACATGCACCTGTTAGTCGTGTACAAAGCAGAAGCGTTCAAGCAGAGTCAGTCTTAGATAAACAGTGAAGTAGGGCAACTATTTACTTTCAGATGGCAGACATCAAAGTCACTGTGTCTCAGAGTTTGTCTTTAAATTGGACTCCCTCCAAACATCAATCTGCACAGGTGACAGAACCAAGGTTGAATGAACACAACGCAGAATCACACACCCTTTCACCGAGTACACAACCAACACCATCTCACCCTCTACCTTCCCCTACAGAGACCGTGGTTTCTGCGAGTAACACAAGACAGAAGACGACCGGAGGTATTCGCTGCCCTCTGCATGTTCCCTTGTCAACTACGAGCAAACTCACCATCCTCGCAAAATTGATATCCCGACGGCGGTCTCCGAGCCATCCTGTGGTCTCCGCTCATATCCAACCACAATATCGAATATCGTCTTGTGCATTGTGTAATATTTCTGTATGCTGTTTGTTTACATGAATATGTTTAAATCAAGTTAATCTCGGTCTAATCGAAGCCATGAAGATGTAAAAAAATATTCTGATAAAAAAACATGTACATATGTTGCTACATGAACATATATATAGGGCGTCTATATCATTCAACATCTATAAGTAGGATTTAAGAAAGCTGTTAGTATGTATACAGTGAAAATGAGCTGTGCTGTCTGTAGTGCGTATACGCAGAACCTTACCTTTGTGATTGTGTTGTGGTAACACAAGAAAACAACATATAGATCACAGTGTTATATGATTTTATTCATAGTTTGAATTTAGAGTTCTGTTTTTTATTTGTTTCTATTTTGAATCTTGGTTGTGGTGTCAGAGCTGGTAATACATACAGTATATAATATACGTTCATATGTGTGTGTAAGCACCAGTGTTTGAGATCCTAGCACTTTGTGAAGAACCTTGAATATAATATGAGAGATCAGATCTACAGTCGATTGATAATCTGAGTGTGTGTTTTAGTGAGTGAGTGTGTGTGCGTCCAGAAGCTCCCTCCACAAGTCAGCTTCAGTCATCTGATTTGTATGAGTGTATTTGTTTGTGTACAGTGTGTGTAGATATTGTTTTTGAATGTATTATTTATGAAATTGTTGCTTTCTGTATTGATTTTTTGCCTGAACTTTGTTTTCTCAATGGTTTCTGTGACTAGTGTTTGATGTACAGATCTCTGTGATCTGTTATGGCTATTGGAGATGTACAACCAGATGCAAATTGTGTTACTGCAATAATAAAAAAACAACAACAACCTAATTACTCTGATTTTTTTTGAGAAACTCTTGTTTTCTGGTGTGATGGAGAACTGTTTAGTTTAATGTTCGCGTAGCCACCACAACACTGATCTCTAGTTTTATGTCAAAAATTATTATTGTGCACTGTATTATTTATTTAAAGAAATAGAGTCATCATTTATTAACCCTAATTTCACTTAAAACCTGTATATGACTCTTATGTGGGACACAGACGAAGATATTCTGAGAAATGTTTTCCATGTTTGTGCCCATACAAATGAAATCTATTTGGGGGAATGTTATTGTGTTACCAATGCTATTTAAAATATATTCTTTTGTGTTCTACAGAACAAAGTCATACAGGTTTGAAATTAAATGAGGATGAATAAATGATGTTCATTTTTGGGTGAACTGTTCCTTTAACTGTCCAGACGATGGCAGCAAAGTCCAGCTATACTATGTGGAATGCCCCAAATGGTTTCTTTGGCTTTGTATTGTTATTTAACTAGCCTTTGGTGCCTGTCATAGCCATTTTTATCTATTTTTTTAAAGCATCGTGGTCATTTCAACAATATGCACACATCTGTACATTTGTTTAAAAGAACATTATGAGGCAGATATGTGTTCAAATCAATGATAAGAAAATGTTGAGTCTAGATTCTATTGAACCTTATGTGATTGTATTTTTAATGCTTTGACAATTCACTCAACAAAACAAAGAATAGATACAAAATAATAACCGCAATAATAGATTTAAAAGATAAACATTATACGATCTGTATTGTTAACTCAAATGAAAGACCTGTTAGATGTAATGGCATTATGACGAGACGAGCTTTGACAAAAGATCACGAGGTACTAGGAATGGCTGATTTTGTTAGAAAGAACTGCTCTCGAAAGCATTGCATGTCTAATGTAGCAGAAAGAACAGGCATTTTAAGGACACGCTATTGTACAGCGCAAACAAGTTACTATGGCGAATGAAATATTCCCTTTCAGTTATCTATATTCAAGACGGTCTGGAAAGTGCCTTGAAAGGTTGTCCTTGGTTTTATGTTTACTTAAGCAGGCCCACATACTGTATACAAACACACAAATGTTGTGCCTGTAGTTTGTACAATTTCTATGTTTTAATTTTGTACTGGTCTCACTGTTAAGGAAAGTGAGAATTTTGTAACCACATATAGCCTACAGATTTTTGCACATATCAATGTTAATGAAAATGTTCCTTATACACAGTGATTCGCACTCTGAAAGAAGTATTATATTAATTACTTGTATTCCATGATGGGAGGCAAGATAACACAAAGGTTTCGGCTGACGCCTTCTTCAGTGTGTTTAGCCATTTAGTTACCACGTCTACATTTGAAATGATGTCATCATTATCGTCATTGTCCACACATGTGTATCCCAATTGCTTAACACTTAACAATATAATTTGATAACGACTTAAATTCGGATCTTCGTTAATCATATCACAAACACACAATCAACACATCTGATCTAAATGAAAATGTTTGCAAACTTTTTTCACAACCAAATTAAAATAATCTTATTACAATGGCAGAATTTCACACACAGACTGAGTTCGTGTGGCAAGACTAAATCAGTTTACCCAGTTACATGGTTGAGGGTTTATCACTTATTATGCAAAGATACAAGACAACGGGACATAACTCAAAACTCTCACACACACACACACACGCACGCACGCACGCACGCACACACACACACACACACACACACACACACACACACACACACAGAGCTCCTCAGAAGTGATTTCTGAGTCTAAGACACTTTCATGTGTCTCTGCTTTGCCCTGCAGGGATGACTTTGAAATGTGCTTTTATGGGATCAGCTGGAATAGGATTTTACATGGTTATTATGACAGAGGTCCCCGTGTTTCTGATCCGCTCTCTGGTCCTCTTCTCCTGCATAATCCCCACATGTTCTGCTCCGTCTTCATTTTCTTGCATGGTGGGAAGCCCACGGAACATGTGGAATGTTGTCTTCACTCAGCCAACAAATCTCATCAGATTTGTGCACTTCATTGTAAGTGCATTGGTAAAATGAGAACATTTCAGATTTTATAAGATTTTCATATTTACCAACTTTTCAGTTTATTCCTTCAGTTGTAAGAGTTTACCTTAATACTACTTCAATCTGTTTGACTAACCAATAACTGTCTCTGTCTTGTGTCACAAAAAAAATCTTGTTGTTCATTCTCTCCCTTGCTTACTCCAGCTTTAATCCTCGAGTAGCTTGGCCTTGTAAACTAACAGTGCTGTTTAGCATGTTGACAAAATGTTATATGCTCACCTACTTGTAAGTCGCTTTGGATAAAAGCGTCTGCCAAATGTAAATGTACTTATAATTCATTCAATTGCAAATTGACAAGGGTTACAATGACGTTTTGGAGATGTAATGGTAAATAATGTGTCTCATATTGTTATTGACATACTGTAGGACTTGATAGACTTGACAAACATAGTGTGTCACTGTAAATGCTAGTGGTGGGGGGGGGTGTGTTGGTGGTGTTTGTTGTCCATGAGGCAAGGTGCCAGTGTCATAGATGTAATATTGTTTTAAATTCCAGTATCCTGTTCTACTGAATAAGTGACCAAGCAGAAGATTGTGTGTGATGGACCAGTGCACTGTAAAACGGGGTACCTGTCTCGTTTTAACTGAATGGAGGGGACTGCCATGATGAACAGGTAATGTTTCAGAAATTTGCTCATGTTATGTCATTTAATATAGTAATGCAAAGGAACTATATATTTCTCCTCAGGTTCCCAGGTTGTGCCTCATCATAAAGTAACACATAGAAAGAAAACAGCTCTTATCAGACTAATTTAAGTTAAACAAGCAGACTTGTGTCTTTTTAAATAACACAATGTACTAATGGCTAGCAGTTGAATATCTAAAAGTTAAGCTATTAGACAGGTTTTCTTAGTGATATATTGTAGTTATGAAAAGCAGGATAGTGTGATTCAGATAAGAGGTGACGCAGAGCGGCGTCTTTCTGTGAATGAATGAACAAACTAATACCCACAAACCGATTCACTTATACCTCTGTGGCTCTGTACAGCACTGAGAGAGAAGGGCCAGTCAGCTCATTCTCAGGTGTGACAGACAATGTCCCCAAAGATTCATTAAAGCCTATAGATTTAAACTAAAGTCTATACAACGGCAGATCTACCATGAGACCAAATTACAAAAGTGAGGCGAATATATTCTATTGTCGTGAATGGCATTTAAAAAATATTTCTTTGCCTCTCCAGTTTCTTGGAGGGAGTTGTTCTAAATATGTTTAGAGCTGCATTCTCTATACACGTTAATGTAACAAGAATAAAAGTTCTATTTACCAGTGTTTGAAATATAAGCTTTTTCTGTACAAAAATTGTTCTTACAGGCTATAATAAACTGTATGTTAAAGCACACCGCAGAGCTCAGTTCTGCTGGCTTATCACACCATATCAGCCAGTAATGTTCAAATAGAAAGCCAGACAAAATTTTTATGAAACTGACAAAATTTTAATGTGGACACCGAGATAAGAGCAGAACAGCTACACATCCTTCGAATAGGCGAGGCAGCTCCTAAACCACGAGTATTTTGTATTACAAACTGCATCACAATGCACACTCTGCATGAGCAGGTCCCCTTAATCTCAACTCTCTTTCATGTTGATTTAAATGGAGTTAATACCATTGCGTGTGCTGCTCACCTGCGCCAACCTGGATATTTATGTCAGAATGTATATTTAACTTCACTTAAATCACTCAATGACTGACACACAGTACAAGCCCCAGGCAAAGATGTCATAGCAAATGTAAAGCCACATCACTTTTCTCAGTGTTCGACTCCTCTTTGTAATCTTGCTAAAAGGCCTTTGGGCAAAACTGACCTGTACTGTTCAGCAAGGTACAGTATGTGCTTTTGATGTTACAAACAATAATCATCATGTTCCAAAACATCTATAGAGTTTTGGTATATTAGTCATATGTGCATAGGGCAGTAGTATATTTACACTGTACGTTGTACATATTTACACAATTAATTATAAGAAATTAGTGTGCACAGTTGCACCATGATTGTAACAATGGTTGGGACATTTTAAACAAATTAATAAAACATATCAAAGTAAAAATCATTGCCTTAATGCTTATTATTATTATTACTAAATATTGTTTGTTTACGTTATGCTTAACCCGTAAACAACCTCCTTGGGATGTCATAATATGCTGCTAGATGTTCACAGAAAACTTTTTTAAATTCCGCGATATGTAAACACTGACAACTTGTCTAATCAAGTGTTACGGGGTAATGTATCACAGACAGTGTTAAAAAGGTTTAAGCTGTTACAAACCTGTAGAGAGCAGCATTTGATATAGTCAGATACTTCTATACCATCGGCTCGTCCTTACCGTTAAGGGGGTGGAGCGACTATAATGCTCTTGCATTTTCCTGTAGTGCTAAACATAATCGCTGTACACTTTCACACCTAGACGAACAAATTATGTACCAACTGCCTTTAAGTAGATATTTTCCAAATATACCATTTAAACTGTTTTAGCGGCGTGCAAATGTAGCCGTATTTCTCCGCAACGTGCATTGCGTTTAAAGCTAACCCGGAATACGGTGAAGACCCTCCGTAAAGGAGCCCGGCTGGACTTCAGTGCACGCATTTCGGCATTTGGAAGCAGTTTGTCTTTCTTCAAAAGGAGGGGGTGAGTAATTTTCCCAGGTCAGCTGTCGTGTCGAGCTTCTCACTTCAGAAGTGTCTACTTATGGTGCGCGCAAAAGCGCAGAGCCGTAAAGCATCTGCGAGGTAGTAGCGCCGATGAGCAGGCGCGTTCGTGGTTTTTGTGATCTGCGCATGGCCGACCGCCTCAAAACTGAAGTCAAAAGTAAAAGTGCAACTTACTAAGCTTACCAAGACCTGTCAATTTAGTTTCCATGTGGCTTGAATACAATCATTATAAAACTGGTATATTACACCCGCGAGGATTAGCGCTGGTGATAGAGTTCTTCACCGCCCCATGTGACAACTAGTGAATAATATTTGAAAATGTAAATGAACCTCGCATATGTTTTGGTAGTGAGTTCTTGTGGCATGACTAAATCCGTTTGCCCAGTTAATTTACATAGTTGAGGGATTGTCACTTATTATGCAAAGATACAAGACAACCGCCACGAACTCGGGCATAACTCAAAACTATCATATTTGTGTGATGAATAAATAATTATTTGTCCGAATATTTGAACAGCATTGAATAAAATACGAGCCGCTCCGCGCCATGAAGGGCTGAATAATTCAGTGCATGTGTACAACGCGGGCGCGCGTTCTTAAAGAACCTAGAGTAGACCATGTGAACATAAACAGACTGTCAGCTCCGGTCATCTTCAGTTTCCGTTTCAGACACCGTGGAGCTTTATTCTCAAATAGAGTAGCGTACTTCAGGGACTGGTGGGCCGTCTCCTTACGTGCCCTGCATGTGCGGCTAAATCACTAGCGTGGAGGTAGACGAGCGCGAGAGGAAGGAAAGGAGTTTAGTTGCATAACAAGCACAGCTGACTTCCTGATCTGCTTTCGCGATATGCTGACGTCAGAGGGGCCGTCGCGGGAGTGCGCAGGTCGTATGAGGGAAATCTCGCCTCGTGCACTATACTCGCTGAACTTAATGTTCCCAAAGTCCACGAGCATGTGCGTTCCTGCGTAGCGTTACAGCGCTGTCAGTTAAAGGCTTACGATACAAAAATAGCGTGCTGGAATAGGGTTCTATCAACAGTGATCTATTTTCATTGCTTTATTCTTGACCAAAATTAGGATGGTTGTAATTTTATTCAGCCATCTTTGTAACTCTTTAACAACTCTTGACAGAAATGATCGCAGCGGATCACGTGGTTTCTAATGGAGAGTGCATGTTAGAAACAAGCTCATGTTTTTAACGGACTGTTTAGGAGGTTTGTGCCTCAAGATGTTTTGATGTGATCAGGAACGAGTCACGTTGCTATTTTTTTTAGGTAACGTTAGTCTATAGATTTGTCTGCACATGTTTCAGTACTTGTACCTATGATACAGCATTGACACACCTCTCGCGCCTCATATTTCAGAAGACTTTATTCGTACATTCAAGTTTGACAACAATAAAGGATGTAAACAACGAGACAAAACAATGGCACTGATCTATTTTAAGATATTTCTGGGCAAGTTATATGGAGTTAAGACAGATCACACATTCATTTATTCTGGGAGTGGACTAGCTTTAAACCTTGTCTGTGAAACCGGACCATATTGTCCTGTCTTGGGATTTGGTCTATAGTGGGGCTAAATGGCTTTTATAGTGCCAGCTTAGATGCATTATATCTTGATCTTCTCTGATATTTTGTCATGGAGCACGAAGCAAAGATTTTGATTCAAATGTCCACTGATGTTAAAACTAAAGGAGATTAAAGTAATTAGGGAAAAGGGTACATATAGCTGTCATTCAAAAATACAATGGGATCTATGCATGCGTGACTTCTGCGTTTCACGTTCAGAACCCTCTGCGGTTTGGGGAGACTTAAAGCAGAGAGAAATGGAAAAATGAGAAAATAGTTCAGTTTAGCACATGCTGTACATTGCGGCACACAGCTGTGGTGGTACATAGAAGTGCTGTATAACTATTTTCTCATTTTTCCATTTCTCTCTGCTTTAAGTCTCCCCAACCGGAAACTGCAGAGGGTTCTGAATGTGAAACGCGGAATCACACGTGCATAGAGCCCATTCGGAATCCTTCTGTCGTATGTGAATGAGAGGATATCAGTCTGAGATAAACACAATGTTGCTCTGATTCTTTTGTACCATTCGTCTAGGATCCACTTTGCATAGGTCTTGGTGTGGGTGTGGATCTTTCTTGTGTATATGATGTATTGCGGTGATAAAGACCCAGACACTATCGCTCACCACTGAGCAATTTTTGTAGACCAAACAACAGGATTCCTGTGTTACTAATTCGACTGTAATTGAACTCACTGACAGATGGATATGGTCACATGGTTACTGTAATGATGACCAGAGTCATCCAATGATTCATCTTTGTGGTCAGTTTGAGCTTTTGGACTCGGAGCCATTGAGAGAGAGAGTTCTTCCAACGGAAGTCCAAAACGCAGGAGTGTCACGTGATTCATGGAGTCTTCAGATAGTTCCAGGAGCCTTCAGATAGTTCTTGGAAGTTATGTTTTCTCTTTAAATGCTTTATTTCTTTCATTTTTTTATTCATTAAATGGCTTTCGTCTTTAAATGGGTTAAAAGTTTACCTCAGCTGGTCTGTTTAGTCGCAGCTCCATGCATTACTAGTAACTTCCGGCAACTATTGAGAGCATCTATTGCTGTGAAAAAACTGTTCCATTGGAGTCAACGGAGTTGGCTGAACTCTCTATCTCAATGGCTCTGATAGGACTGAGCTTTTCTCTGCCTTCAAGATTTTTCTGCAATGTAGGATTGGCTATGTACGTACATTTGTTAGTGTGTCAATTGCATTTTTATGTTATGATATGATATGCAAATGAATGAATTGGATTAATCACAATTAATTGTAAAATCCCTCAACTCCTGTACAGTGTTGTGGTAAATTTGTGAATGTAGTCATTTACCGTTTTTAAAATCTGTTTTTAGATTTGTTTTGTTTGTAACGCAATCTATTAAACTTAAGCTCCAAACATGACACAATCACACCTTATTTTTAACAAGGTCCCTGGTCATTTTTGTCTGACTTTCACAGTTGGTGTGGAACACGTCCGCACAGATTGTTCCTGTCACTATGTAATGCGGGGTTGCAAGAGGGTGTTATAGAAGAATGGAGCAGTTAAAATCTGCAGTGTGCTATATTGGAGCCAGACCAGAAAAAAATCGGGGGTGACTTTTACTGAAGTATAGTTGCAAAGAGATTGTGAATCAAATATGTAATGAGAATGTCTCAAACAAACAAAATTTGAGATCATTTACATTCCGCAAAAGTGACTGTCTAACATTTAAATACTTTACGCATCTTCCGGTATCAAAAAACTCAATCAGCCAATGATTAAGTTTCTTCCTTACAAGTCTTCAGTTTAAAGATACTTAGGCTTAGCTGCTGTAGGTTATAGTTCATCATGTCATTTGAAGCCTGCCATGTTTGTTTGAAATGTGAAAGCCACACTTTGTGTCTTGTAGTCTTCTTGAGCCATACACAAATAACATAAGCTGATGATCGTTTCCTCTTAGAGAATGATTTATTACCTTAATGGAAAAGAAAGGCCATGGAGCATAATTCCGATTACTTTGTAAGTAATTACTTTCAAAGTATAAACATTATTTATTAAGTGTGACATTCAAAAGGGAAAGTTTCTAGCTGATGAGCCGAAGCTTAGGGGTTATCAGTATCATATCTAATTTAGTTATATATTCACTGAGTTTGTTCACCTTGATATACTGTATTAGATAGTTGCTAAAGAATCTATTAGTATCCATGATTACCAGGGGCCGGCTGCACCATCTGGATGTCAAGACTTCTCAGTCATCTTTGACTAGATGTAAGATTTAATCTCGGATGTGTACACCTACAGTGTAGATGGTGCAACTACAAATTGCAAAGTGCAGGGACAAATTGTACGTACGCATTTTACATCCAGCCTAGTCTGATGTGATTGGTCAGATGGTCTAGTCTGCTGTGATTGGTCTACTGCAAATGAGGCTCTGGAGCTACAGTGTTTGGGGGAGAAGAGTGACGTTTTCGTGGGCAGTCCTAGCAAAACGTAGGCGGGGACTACGTATATGTAGTGACGTAAATCCGTGGCGGTTCGCGAATCGGACTAGGGACGACTCGTTTGCGTGATTCAGAATAGACTCCCTTTTTTCCAAGACAATAACTTAGTTATTCATTCACCTTCGGATTTACAACTTGGCAGACTGCTTACTATCAAACATGGCAACATTACACACTGCATGAAATGTAATTTTCATGATCTCATGTTATGTACTCTTTAAAAATCGTGTGCCCTCATGAACTTGAGTTAAAATCGGAAAATGCACTTGCGTCCTGTAATGACTATCCATCTTAAATGACATATGTTAGACTGCTTGGGCGGAGCATCCGTTATCTCCTCCCCTTCAACTGTCAGTCTGCTGCCAGTTCCATTTCAAAATGCAACGGCTGTTTTTATGCATCCAATCAAATTGCAGAGAAAGACTAAAGCAACGGCCACTATTTTTCTCATTCCAAATTCCATTTCACTCGGAAATGCTTCAATATACGGAAGTAAAAACGATCACAACTTCCGGTTCACGAGGACTTTAATGTTTGTCTTGCTTCATTACTGTATTAAATAGCATACTGTAACCACAATGTATGCTTTTTAACTGAAACATAATTGCAATGCTATTTTCTTGGGTATTTAAACTAGTGCCTCAATTGATAGAGCCAAACTTGTGTTGGACCCCTAACATTCCTAAGGCTAAATTTGTGTCAGGCAGGGGCTGGTTTTGGCCACGGTTCATGAGCCAGTTTCTTAATGTAGTGCAGACTCAGAAGCTTACGGCAGTCTGTCTGGTTTGCATGTCTGCTCTGTTAAAAAATGTAACTGGCCACAGTTCAGTTTTTACAGTTTTAATACAGTTTAAACTGCGTTAGAAAATCACTGTGTAGTACGGTACAGTAAACATGAATTTGGCCATAAATGTACATAGTTTTGACTAGCTGTCTTCTTCCTCACTTCCACATTGGCTGAGGAGAATAATATTATAGTTTACTGCAGTGTCAGAACTTTTAATATTTTCTACAAGACTATGTAAACAAATGAGAATGACAAATGAGCTGTATCAATAACAAGCCCTAACGCTTTTTACCATCTTATAAAACAAGGTCAAAACATCTGAGCAGTTTTATCAGCAATGATAACTTTATGATGATGGATTATAATTTGGTGGAGATTAATGCACCGCAAATTTTAAGCAATCCTGGACTCTCATATCACTAATGTAAGACATCAAAGACATGCGATCCTGCTATGTTGTGTGTGATGAATCAGTTATTATAGAGCTGTGCTAAATGGTCTCTAGTGAGACATTTAAAATGAAAAAGGAGAATATTTTGATTCAGTAATGCTGGGATAAATGACCTTCTCACAGTTTGGGCTTTAAAATTGATGCCATGTGACTTTCTGACTAAAAGATTAATAAGGTTACATTGTCATTATACAGTAGCTCTGATAAATAGCATTTTAATATTTCATCTACTATTTAACATAAACCAGATTTTTGTTTGCTTTCACAATCTTTTCATTAATGCACGGCTCTTTTTCATCTGATCACATTCACTTCTGAATAGT
This sequence comes from Triplophysa rosa, assembly GCF_024868665.1. Classification (NCBI taxonomy): domain Eukaryota; kingdom Metazoa; phylum Chordata; class Actinopteri; order Cypriniformes; family Nemacheilidae; genus Triplophysa; species Triplophysa rosa. The sequence goes on along the minus strand of NC_079900.1, from coordinate 13,895,290 downwards.
TGTGTGCGTGTTAGTAAAGCAGGCGCCAGGTTGACTGTAAAGACATACCATTCTGTTATTACAACTGAGAGATACATTATCATATCATATGAATATGTGCCATAGGCTAATGTGTTCACTGTTTGTTTGCACACCTTGTGTTTGGTGTATGTTGTAAAAATGGCTGTCGGTCTTTGATTATAGGTTGTGAGGTCTAGGTCTATTGTATTTGATGTTAAAGAATAGGAGGAACACCTCTTGCAGCTTGCATGGAGTTTTTTTTGTTCACGAATGCTTCCTAAACATTTTCCAGATGGATTGTGAACAGATCGTGTGATGAATGGTAGCAACAGAATTGGCTTCTCGATACTTGTACTTCTGGGATTTTTGTTAGCCACTGCAGTGTTTGTCTAATTTCCTGTACCAGGATGCTGGATGTTGATGTTTTTAGACCAGACCAGGGCTCGACATAAAGGACTGCCTGATGGCCCGGGGCCAGCATGGGAGATCCACGGGCCAGTTGAGAGAACTGTCACTTGCCCGATTATCGTCAAGGAAAATTATAATTTGTACGTTTTTAAGACTTGCCTATTCAAATATTCCCAAGAATTCCCAAGATGCAAAAGAGTACTGGATTCGGTTCTCACGTGCTGTTTGAGATACGCGTGCGGCCGGAATGCCGCATCAGACAACGTGGAAAATACTGAATATAGCTCTCTTTCATGTCTTCACTCTTAATCAGACATATAGACACAAAATTATGCAAAAATACCTATATTACACCAAAATGCCTATATTACCAAGTATCCTTGTTAAAAAGTAACCAATCATGTCTTACGGGAACAAAACGCATGTATTATACAATATATTAGACCCGTGCATCTCTTAAAGGGGCAGCAGCATAATAAACATCTCAGTTTTGGTCATCAAACAACAAAGAACGAAGACAAAAAACACTCACTGCTCTTCACTGATTAAATTATAACTTTAGTAAGGTTAAATCAATATAGTCTTCACTGTATTAAATGTAATAAAGTATTTCTTTACCTGATAACTAACTACTATAATTAGACCAACCTAAAACACCTGAAATGCACTGATTATTTGTATGTTTCTTTATTACATTTATCTGTGCTATTGCACATACGTTTATTACTTGATCTTGTTTTATTACTTACTGATAAGTTGTCTTCAACAATATTTGAAATTTTGAGTGATAGGCTAATAGTTTTTATGGTATCATACCCTTATTTATTAAGATTACATAGGTAAAAAAACAACAAACAAATAACTAGATATTATTTAATACTTTTTTTGTGGTGGGGCCAGTGAAAATTTTGGCAGGGCCAGTAAAAATTGGAATCACTTGCCCAACCGGGCCAGTCGAAAAAATCCTTAGCGTTGAGCCCTCTTGAGACTCTTTACTGACAAAGTAGAAACACTAAGGAAGAAAAGCTCTGTTAAAGTATCTGAATACTTTAACACTAATCCAATTTCTCTCGTTTTCTTGTTATTTTGACATTAAAGTTGGCAACTTTCTAAGCTTAAACCTCTGGTATGTAAGACCCACTTTTCACAATCTGACCAAACCCCTGCCCTACATTTTTTCTTGTTGTGTATCCTGTTGCTGAAGTAAAATGGGTTGCTAAAAATGTCCCTTGGTGACTTTAAATGATTGACCCCTTTAAAACGTTGATACTGTATTGTTTATTGAAACTGCAAACAAGTTGGCCGAAGGTTGCCTGTTGGTTAATTAATGACTCCTAGTGGTATACAGTACACTATAAGTACAAGGACATGGAGTCATTTGGAAAAGTTAAAACTATACATTTAACATTGTGGCTGGCAATGATCCACAGACTTACTAACCCGAGAATTAACACTCATGGCTCCGAAATAGCTTTCCCATCCCACCCCCAACAAACAGCATAACACCGCAACACAACATGTGCCATATATTAAAATGTGTCCGACTTTGATATGTTGTGTTGGGGCGGTGAACCCCATGAGAGTTCAAATTCTCAAATCACTGTTCTCTATTTCTTTTACCCGTTTCGACTGGAAAACGCCCTCGGGTGGTATGATTAAACCATATGCCTGATATAAAGAAATATCACATTTCTTAAATGCACGGTGTGAACGCCACAGCTGGTGTCAGTGTCAGTCAGATCTGTGCGGCTGCCACTACATGACCTAATTCTGCTTGTTTACTTCATATCCATTTCCTTATGCAATATACATTTAATACACTTCAGAGGTTGTGCTATCGAATGCTTTTCCCAGAATGGTTTTCAAAGGAATTCGATTCTCCCGGTGCGTTTCATGCACACGTGTACCATGACTGAATGAGGTGTCAGTAGCCTGACTGTATATAGTGGCAGCTTGTGTAAATGGCACAGGTGCAGTGGAACTGTCCCCAGGGTCAAACCACGACCCTCTGCATCTGCCAGCCACAGCCCCAAAGAGACCTATTGTGCCTTACAGTGACTGCACTGTAACCAGAAGATTGAAGTAGATCACATTTCATTGGCCTTCTTCTGCCCGCTCACTCAGCTCGTGCTGATCTGTGTGTGTGTGTGTGTCAGTGTTATTTATCAAAAAAATCTTCACGTGAAAAAACCAACAGTTGTTTTTTTGTTATATATTATGTTTTTTTAAGAAATAAATCACAGGTTACTGCCTGCACATGCAACTAGTGTGTACTGTATGAATGAGGAAGAGCGAGAAAGATCCTTTACATTCCTGCAGGATGATTTGTGTGTTTGTCAGTCTGTTTTCATCTCTGTTTTTCATCTGAAGTATATGTGTGTTTCTGATGTATTTTGACATGTGTGCTGAGCTGGTGACATACCTGTCTGTTGACACTTTTTTGACGTTTCCACACCTTGAACTCCATACAGACATAGTGTAGGTTGGTGATTCACGCGATCAGACTCATGAAGTATGTGATTGACAATAGCCAGGTTTCTTTTGAAAATTGAAATAGCGCATTGAAAATACGCCCAATGGAAACACGTCAATTAAAAAAAAAAGTTCTCATGCTCGTATGAGGTGTTTTTTCAGGCAATACGATAAAGGCATATTTAGCTAAAAATGCAATGGAAACACTTTTTGTCGTATTTACAAGTCACGTGGCATATAAAAGAGTCACATGACCATTCGCGGTATGTTTTGACAGAGCATTTGGAAAGATAGGATGTAAGTATTTTTTTTGGCCTGGTCACATGTTCTCTGGCTCCTCAGGAATTCTTGGCAAAGCCCAGCTAACTCTACTGCTTACCCTGCAGGTTCACAAAACCTTCCGTTTAAAACTAGTTTTCTGTAGATTTCGGAAGGATCAAGGGCTGTTGTGAATGCAGTAGGCATTCCACCCCAGATCAAAGGTATGTTGGACCTTCATGCTGAAAGACCGTTGCCTAAGACCAATATTGTTGTGGGATGGCTGGGAACATTGACCCAGACTCTTTCTTTGATTTGGGTATGAAATGTCTCAGAAAGAATAGAAATTTAGCTGTAGCTTATGATTAAATGTGATTTATGACAGCTGTGTGTTAGTGCGCATTTAGCAGTAATACTATGACATCAGCTTATATTTTTGTTCACATTTAAAATAGAAAAAAATGCTTTTTTTAAATCACTTTGTTTTGTTACAGTGTTACAATGGAAAACTCATCCTCTAGTGGATTTTGACAGCTGCCTGGTTGTAATGTTTGTGTGTTTTTGGTCTTTAATTGTCATGTCAAATCATGTATTTTGTAGTTTGTTGATGTCACATGACTTACATCCGTGTTCTTTAGTTTAACCACCCTAATTGTGCCTTGTTTCTCATGAGTAGTTTAGTGTGTGTATAGCCCTCATGATTCCGTTGTCTCAGCTTTGTTCGTTCGTGTTTACCCTATTGTTTGGTGACTGGTGTGTCTCATAGTCAAGGTGAGGTCAAGTTAGGTCAAGTCTAGTCTAGTCTTGTCTCGTTATAAATAGACTGGGGTTCTACTCGGCTTGTCCTCATGTTGTGACCGAACACAATTTACATCCAGCAGACTTTCAAAAAATGAAATGTGCATTTCTATATCTAGGTAACAAGGAGAAATGGTAAACATTGTTCATTTACCTATTACCGATATTGTAACAATACAAATGGACAAAGTTACATTATGTTCACATTCTGTGATGATTAAAAGCCAAAATTTGCTGTGCATTTAAAAAGTGCAGGCATTAAGCAATCTTAAAGTAAGCACGAATCCTTCTGGGCTTTTTCACTTGATGCGACCCGAGGCCTGGATCGTTTCACAATAAATGTACAATGCACCTGCCAGAAGTTCATTTAGTCTCTGTTGCCGCATCTTAATCACAATGTGGTGTCAGAAATAAATCAGATTCTCAATGTCGCATGTCACATCGCATATTCACAAACTGATTCACTGCTCAGACTCTTTAGACGCAATTGCTATTGACAGAGCAGAATGAAAAGGGGCACATGAAGTGATGGAGCTCTGACAGTGCATTTCCATCCAGCAGTCATGACCTCAACTGTCAGTGCATGAAACATATTGCAGCTATTCACTTGTTGAATCAGGGGACGGTTTCCAGGGCAACACGCAGGAGATTGTTAGATAGTTTTTCTTCAGGTATTCGTTTGAGGTATGAATAAGGTCACACATTTTGTACAACCTCATATACAGTTGTCAAGCCAAAACATGACCTTTTTACACTTAAGTTACCATTAAAGGTTCTGCAAGTTCCAAAACCCTTTACATACCAAGTCCAAAAATGGTAAATGTCAGCAAACAAGAAAGGATCCACTTAAAGCTTCACTCTGTCTTTGAGATATGTTAAATGAAGGCAGAAATGTCACCACCGTGTAATTTTATACTCTGAGATTCCATTTAAATGGCCCAGAGACTTTTGTTTTAGATAATGCTACACACTCGATTTGGCATTTTACAGTGTTTTTAGATGCCACAGATTGAGCATTCAAAGTTTTTATTTTGGCACTCACCATTTAAAAGGTGTTTTTGTATAATTATATATGTGTTATGTAGAATTTTCCAGTATGGTTTGCATGTACTTTCATGCATTCAGAATAATTCTCAGCTTCTTGGCAGGTTTATGTTTTGTGCAGGATGCGACGGCTTGGAAAAAGAAATAAAACTGTAACTGGAATAATAAAAAAGAAGAATTTGCTAAATGTGAAATGCGGTATATACAGACATATATGTTTTTATCTCGCCAAATCATAAAAATATGCCATTTACATTACATTTATAGTTGAGAGATTTAGCAGATGGTCTTACCTAACAAGATTTACAGTTAAAAAAGGAGTCTGAAATGGTAATCGGATGGCAATTATCATTTCTGATCCATGTCCTGGTAAAACACCTTGAAACATTCCTACAAGAGGTCTTCACGGGTCCAGAAATCTGTACCCAAAGAGACCCGTGATTGTACTATATTTTGAAAGTTGGACCAGAACTTTTTTCTTGTTGTTTTGTTTTCTCTCTCTGTGAAGGCTGTTTATTTGCAAATTAACTGAATTTCCTAACTTATAACAAAAGGGTCCGTGGCTATTTATATACATAGGCCTTTGTAAGTTTTTATACATAGGCCTTTGTAAGTTTTTATACATAGGCCTTTGTAAGTTTCTTGACTGAATGGAAAGTTTGGTTCGATTAAATGACAGTAACTCTGTCTGGCACCCCAGCAACGAAATAAAAAAATTAATAATTTAATCAACCAAATAACAAGAAACGTTACACCGTGCAGACCCGAGAAATGTACTACCCGGACCTGAATGTTATTTAAAAGCTGGACCCGAACGAACCCGATCAGCACATATTTCACAGCAAATGGCTATTAACAGGTCAAAAACCTGTGATGCATACAATTCTCCTTGCTAATGTTTCATCCATATTATTCCTTTCGCCGATTAAACAAGCATGCTTAATCCACTCATTATTCCAGCTTCAAAAGTTTGCCTGCTGTCACAATACAACTGTACAATAACTATAACGATTGCTCGTTCAGTGCCATGACCGTTGACGTTAGCAGCAGTATTATTTGTTTGCTATCCTTTCTGTGCTCTCTGAGCCTAGTTCTGACCAAAAATTTAGAAACAACAAGACTGTTCATTCATATTATTATAAGCATGGGAGAAATGCGCACTGAATCAAACTTAAAAAATGCATCGCGTGTAGTGCTAACTTTTTTGTCGTCTTTGTCCACAATTTGCACAAATGAGGCCCAGACAGAAGAAGTGCTTTTTTCACATCAGCTGCGTCTGTGTGTGTTACTACAAGCTGTTCTGGCAGTAACATACTGTGGCGGAGTTCTGCTGCTGACTGCTGAGATCTCTCGTGTTTTTTTTTTAGCTTATTTCCAGGCTCACATTTTTCTCATCCTAATTTCACAAGTGGCAAGTTACGGGTGTTCTCCAATCGAACCGGGTATTACACAGACCCGAAGAAATAGGATTGGGATCCAACCCGGCTGACCATATAGATCCGAACCCGTACGGGTCTCAGGTCCTCGGGGCCCGGGTCCTCTGCGAAGATCTCTAATTCCTACAGTTTAAAGAGAAACTGAACACTGACGTGCACATGCTCAGTTTGGGGGAATTTCCAGCACTGTAGTTCCTCCAAGAATGTTTGTGACAAGGTGATTTCTTTTGCTTTTCAAATCTTAAACATGCACATAATGGTTTCGCGTCGACATCTTTTCTTACCACCAGTTGTTTTTGAGGTGTCTGTAAAGATTCAGTTTTACCACACAGGAAGCAAAACCGCTCCACAAAAACGGTGCTTACAACTGTCATGTGTACGTTTTTCTGCTGGTGTCATTCCTGAACAGCAGCACCCCACATATAAGCCAGTGTTCCCATCACCCTCTAATTTATGTTTTTTTGTTGCTTGTATAATGGGATGTATTTTTAAACATGACCTAAAGATAGCTCTAAATTTCATGCCAAGCCTGTGTGAATCTTGGCTCCACCACATAATCCTTCAGATTCCATCTGCTGTTGGACCACCAAGAACATTGAGAACGTATATACAGTATATAGGACTGAGAAAAACAAAAATATAGCCATTCAGCACTGATCAATTCAATATTGACTTAAACAAAATGTAATATTGATAAGATTTTGCTATATTGACACACACTCTTATGATATGCAGGATAACTTTCGTGTTTCCCCTAGGTTTACGGTTTTGGGGGGATGGGGTGCGGTCTCTATATTTTCTTTGCGGCGGAGGTCCAGACAATACTTTTTTGATAAATAATATTTAATCAAATGAGCCCAGTCGAATATGTATTTAAAAAGTTAACATCTAATGTTTTATCAGGCCATTTATTTTATATTCTGATAGCCACAGTATGTATGAAACATAGAAGGCCTCGTAACTGAGAAAATGTGCCCCCCCTAAGGTAGGGGAAACACTGATGCTAAGTGGGCTTTGATTAAAATACAAGCACATCTGCACCCTACAGTATGTGTTTTTAGTGCCTATACTGTATAAGCAATGCACAGAAATGTGAATGTAAATATGCAGTATGCAGTATATTCATTCATTTAGAGAGCGACCAACAAAGAGCTATACAACCCAACAGAATCCAAACAGAAACACAGACTGCACCGGTTACATCAGAATATTTGCATAGTATACATTTTCTATACTATAGGACCTGTAAAAGTCAGGACGTATGCTATTCTATAGCCAAAAGTTTATCCAACAGTACAGGTACCAGATCAGAGCAGACACGCAGTACAAATAAATATTCTTTACAATATTTTTTAACCACCTGACTTTATATATATATATTAAAATGTACTATTAAATACCTTTGCAAGTTAGTGCTGGCTGTTTTAAGTGGCTTATTGTGTTCACCTGATACATGAGGGACATTTTAATAGGTGTTAAACAGGCAATAAGACATATACAGTACATACGAATGTCCTCTTTACTGTGCCGTTTAAAGTCTTAAAGAAACCGTTCACATATAAAAACGCTTCACACACAGTCTAACAGATTGCCCCATTACAGAGTCACAAAAGAGTTATTTATTAGAACAATTGAATGGGTAAATGTAACGGATTGTTATAGAGGATAATATACATTACTATGCGATGGCTATGTAACAGATTTTTATTTTAAGCAAAAATTACTATATGAAGTTACTAATATAAGACTGATGTAAGATGTTGGTCATTTCACACACGGTCCGCTTCTCTTATTAATAATAAACAGAAGTTCTTTATTTATAAGTTTAGAAGGATGGTCCTTGTTCTTGTTTTTGTTCAAAGTTAAACAGTCCTACTGTAACATCTAAGTAAAATAAATCCTAAAGTGGATTGAGCGGGCATGACTGCCAAAAATGTAAGCACTGAAGCTCAGCCATTAGGGAATAACCCAGTTCAGCCTTTCTATAATTAGTCCATGGCCGGGTGGTTACCATGGTAACAGCAGAGTAAGTGATCTTGCACAATAAAGCCATATCAATTACTAAGCGGGAATGGAAAAATAACACACATCAGACGCAAGGGATGTACATTTGTCAGTTTCCCCGTTTTCACTTCTAATGAAACCTGGGGGCAAGAGTTTAGATGACGAGGATGATATCACGTGCATGCGCACCACCATGTGTTGAAACTGTGGCACAGCTGGTTTAAAGATGCAGTGTGCCCACAGCCCCTAGAGGTGCCGTGTAGTTGATTTGAGTGGATGAATCCAGTTTCTTGATGCTCAAACACTGTATATATTGGAATAATGAATTTGTGATTAAAATTTCTCGTTTTGTCTTTAACAGGTATAAAATTGTGTTGTTTGGCCCAGAGTCTTGTGACCATGTCCAGTGGCGGCTGACTGATACTGACCTGTGTATGCTGATCAGGCCAAGGGTCTGGTCTGCCTCAGTCTCATGTGATTGGACGCTGGATGGAATTAAAGTGAATGGAACATAAAGAGCAGGACCTTAACCTGCCAGAGGGAGACGAGACATGGTGAGTTATTCTGCATGCTTGTTTCCAAAGAGCTATGTGAAAAATTATATTAGTGGCAGAACAATATTTCACGGTTTTAGCCCCCCCAAAAAAATCTGTGATAATTTATTTACAGTCATGCCATTTAAAACCTGTATGACTTTCTTTTGTCTATGTAACACAAAAGAAGATATTTTGAGAAATGTATTTGTGGTTTTGTGTCTATACAATGGAAGTGGTTATTCCCCATTCAAGTACACAGTATAAGAACTCTACTTGTATGCTTGTTGCATAGATATGCAACATATACGGCCACTTTTTTTTCTTTAATCAGCATTTCTAGGTGTATTTTGGCCATTCCAGTCCAGTGTCTGTTGAATTTCAACAAAATCAAACCTCATGAGTGACATAAAGTCATCCAACAGCAATGTGAAAGACTGACAGCATGACAAGACGCATGAAATCTTTTATAAAAATCAAGGTTATCACAATTTTTTTGCACTTTTCCTACATATACAAATATTACTGTTGTATTGCTTAAAAATGAATATAAAATTGTTTTCTTTGCAGTATTTGAGGTCTGAAAAAATACAGAGCATCTTTTCTGTTATTTTCACCTGTTTCTCCAGTTTTCATTTCCTGCAAATAGAAACAATATTTTTATTTGAAATTTGGGAGAAATATTGTTAGTAGTTCACAGGATGAAACAAAAATGATAATTTTACCTTAACACATACCTATAAATGGTACATTCAGAAAAACTGAAAATGATTTTGAAATGGTCTCTTAATTTTTTCCACAGCTGATTAAGGCATTATATCCATTTAAACTCTAAACACATTGTGTGTTAAACCTCAGAAGTGTTGAGGTTTACTAAACCTATTGTAATGTAATTGTAATTAGAAGTGCTTGCTGATTGGTTCAAGCGTGTGAAGTGTTTTAGTGACGTCAACAGCAGACATTGGATTAGATGAGGAGATGAATAGAGAGTGAGATTGAATGCGAGAGAGAGAGAGAAAACTGTAGAGATACAGAAGCCAGATGGGGCCGCCGTGGAGCGAGGGACAATTCAGGACACTGAATTACGATGACAGTCAGTGGATTGTCTGTAAACTGCATGTGTCATTGAGGCGCTCTGTGTGTGTGTGTGTGTGTGTGTGTGTGTGTGCGTGCGTGCGTGCGTGCGTGCGTGTGTGTGTGTGGAGAAAACAAGCACGTGTCTCTCTGTGTGCCGCCTCATGGTTGCTCCCTCCCTCCCCTCTCAAATTATTGCGTGCACAAAACCTCACGCAGTTTCAGGCCCCTATGGGTCAGTTCTGGGATTAATACGCAGCTAGAGAAGCTTCAGACTGTAAAATAGTTATCCGCCATTTAATTACAACTTTGTAATTTGATTAGCAGCAAGTGCGGATGAGTGAACATTTAAAAGCTTTGCTGAAGCGTTTATTCACGGTGCTCTCTGCTTGTGCCGGGAGGAAGTGTGACGTACTCCTGTGCACTTCGCTTTGATATCTCGCACAGTGCACGTGTATCTTTAACCACATGTTTCGAACGTAGAATGTGATTTTTTGGGGGGGCATGAAGAAATGTAGCAAAACTGTTAACAATCGGGGTGATTTAAAAATAATTTTGATGAATGACAATTGATTTTATCACATTATTTTATTTTAACTGATATGCAAGACTAGGAATTGTTTTATTTATTATATTATATATTATTGTTTTATTTATTTACTATCATTTTTATAGTATTTTACTAGATTACGAGTTGATCATTGGCAGAAAATATTTTATAGAATAAATATAATATGATATTAATATATTTATTATTATATGTATTTATTAGAGACCCGTCAAATGGGCAAATTCATAAAAATAAATATTGATTTAAAGCACTGAACACTACACAAGTGATGATTTATGCATAGATGTTTTAATATTCTACAAACTTTGAACATAAAAGCTGAGCTTAATATGCCACACCTGACAGCACCGTAGCAGGCGATTTTGACCGATGAGTCCGTATGTCCCTAAAGCAGATGGCATAGGGTCTTTTGCTTCATCCTGTAAGATTTTGTTGGCGGAAAACTGAGAACGAAGAGGAAGATGAGAGCTGTAGGTTAGGGATGAAGGAGAGGTGGAGCTCACAGAACACCCGTGACACATGGCCCTCTGATGCACAGGAGCTGTGGCTGAGGGAGGGATGTGATGAAAGTGTGTGTGAGGGAGAGAGCGATGGGGTGGGTGAGAGAAGTTGCATCCTACCACAGTCCCTGTTAGTGCAGATAGATTGCTTACAGCTTGGCAGGAGGAGAGAGACGGCAATCATGCACATTTTACAACCCCATTATGTCAACAGGTTTGAACATCTCTTATTTTTCTGGCCATCGTCTGTGTTCTGTCGTGTCTGTTAATGTATAAGCAGAATGTCCATAGGACTTTGGGATGTATAATACTGTGATCTCCAGGAGATCTGTCAGTGGTTTGATATTTTATCTTTGAACTGCAAATTACCCAAGATGTGCGCTTGAGATGTCAATGTATGGAATTGCGAAATGATGCATTTTTCATTGATTCAAGTTATTCATGTTTGTCATCATGTTGTGGTCTTTTAGCTCAGGAGATTGTTTTTCTGACATCACATGGTCTTATTTATGAAATCTGCATGTGACAGTTGCTGATCTTCACAGTGAATTCTTATTATGATGAGTGTTTATAAGGTTATACGGGTGTTGTGTGGTAGTGTGTATGGCTCATTGCCTCACTTGAACTGGACTGTGCACGAGTTCAAGGGGGTGTGTTATTGTTTTACTTGCCATACATTGCCGGGCGAGACGTTTGCTGTTATTGGCTAGCCTACATGCTGGGATACGTGACATGAAAGTGTTACTTGTGTATTTTCTTGTGGTCTTTGAGCCGTGAGAGGCATCTGTGATTTGATCTATTGCAGTTCTTTCGGTTTGACAAGATGATGCAACACTGTTGAGAGTAATTTATGGCAGTCAGCATAAGTAAGAAAAATAATTTCCAAACAGTGCCAACACATGGTGAAATATATCTTTTATTGAAAAGCATGCAAAAATTGAAAGTTTTTGAATGATAATGTGCTTTTACTTACCATCTGCCACTCACTACCAATGAGCAAAAAATGGTTCATGGCTGTACGTATAGACTATTCCCTATTCTTTTTGATAAACAATGGCTGATCAGCTATGAAAATTATATTGAGATTACGATTATCAATGATTATTATTTCATTGACTTTGGAAACGTGTATTTATTAAATAAATAAATCATTCACAAACTTGTATTCAAACACTGTATTCAACTTAAAACAAATAAAAAATATGTGTAGAAAATATAAAGTTAATAAATAAAATTCAATTGCATTAAAATAGATAAGTAAAGATATGTGTAAAAATAAGACACACATCAATACACATTTATAGATAGTATAAATGCAAACATTTAAATATATACAAAGATTATAAATAAAATTCAGTTACATTCAAATAAATTGTATAAAAAATGATATCATATCAAACTAAACTCTTTAACGTATTTAACATTTTGGTATTAATAATAATAACTACATTCAACTGACTAAACGCGCCACAGCTCACGAAGAGTTAAGGATTTAAGGATTTGTAACACAATGAAATGAGACAATCCATACGAAACGCAATGTGACGCAATAATCGCTTTACCAACCAAAATTAAAATTGAAAATCAATTATGAGTAATGTCACAGCTCTATTATTAAATTATTTATTGGGTTGTTAATAGACAGCTTTACCGTTTACAGTTGATATAATGTAAACTATGTTCTGAAACAATTGACACAATGGATGGCATGCAATTTCAGCAATCTATATTTTAGATTGGTAAAATTATTTTGTAAAATCTTTTTTTTAAATTACACTGTATCCCTTCTGGCTCTTTTTTTTCTCCAGGTGGCCAAATGGATTGAAGAGAAAAAGAAGGAACAGTCAATGCTCTATGAAGATCCAGTCTGGTAAGTGTATCCAGGGGCACTCCTGTCAGAAATGTCATGCCTATCATTGCCCCAAAAATTCTTTCTAAATTTCTTTGTTCTGTTGAACACAACAGAAGATATTTTTAAGAATTTAGGAAAACAAACTATTCTGGGGGACCTTTGACAACCATTTTAATGGTAGTCAGTGGTGCCCCAGAAATCTCGCTAACATTCTTCCAAATATCTTTCTCTGTGATAATTTGTGAAATTTATACAGGTTAGTGAAAACTTGAGGTTGAGTAATTTATGACAGAATTCTCCTTTTTGGATGAACTATCCCTTAAGTCATATGATTTTCATAGGCAAAATGTTTATCTATAATGCTGTGGGAGAAATCACACATTCAGTTTGTGACATTTCTAAATTTCAGAAATTCATCATGTTCAGCTCCTGTTGCTTTGACTTTTCCCCGCATTGAACACAAGAGTATTTATTTTGAAAATGTCAAAACCGCTCTTTTCATATAATTAAAGTGCACGATGATCACAGGCTTTCAGCTGCAGTTTTTCTGGGTTTATTAAAGAAAACTGTTCAGGTTCTGAACCCAGTTCTCCTTTCATGCTAAAAGAAAACTACCACTAGACTAAAACATCTTGCACTTATGAAAGGGGAAAGTTATTACAAGCAGTGTTTTCCTCTGGTCATGTCTTATCAAGCCTGGTGCATAAAGAGTGCCAGAACTGCTGCTGGTTCCCCCTCAAGACTAAAATGAAAAATAAATGCATAAAGCTCCAGTCTTGTGATGTTCCCAATGAGGGTTTTATTGCAGCTGGCTGATCCTCATAATATGATACGGGAAATGTTTTTCTGTCTTTCCATTTAATTATGCATGTTACTGGGTGCAGAGCTGCTTTCTCGCACCGTGTCAACACCAGACGGGGCGCAATGCGACGCGACAAGAGACAATAAAACACATTAGAACCCATTATAATTAAACATTTTGTCCACACTGGATGACAATCCCAATAGAACAAGCGGTGTCGTGTCACGCCGCGTCTGGTGTCAATCCCAATAGAACAAGCGGCTTGTAGGAGGAGGAGATTGTTCATGTGTGTGTGTGTGTGTGTGTGTGTGCGTGTGTGCGTGTGGTAACAGCCTGTTTTCCTCCTCTAGTGAAGAACATCTCTGTTCCAGGGTATGTTCCCAGCTATCTGGACAAGGATGAGCCATGTGTGGTGTGTGGGGACAAAGCCACCGGCTACCATTACCGCTGCATCACATGTGAGGGCTGCAAGGTGAGATTCTGAACCCTGAAATCTTCCTGTAGCACCTGTAGTACCACATTGGATTGTAAGTAGCATCAGTTTAATAACCTCTGTAATGAATGTTTATAACAACTAAAACCTACCAAGAACATTATTATTCTGTTTCTTGCTCCAAATTTGCATTTTCAAAATAAGAGTCCTAAGCAGATGACATCAACAATGTTACACACAAGGTTATTGGAAGGTCTGTTCGAGTACACATTTTTTTAAAAAATGAACAATTTTCGCCAGGGTTTCTTCAGGAGATCTATACAGAAAAATCTTAACCCATCCTATTCCTGCAAGTATGATGGCTGCTGCATCATTGACAAAATCACCCGCAACCAGTGCCAGCTGTGTCGCTTTAAGAAGTGCATCTCTGTGGGAATGGCCATGGACTGTAAGTGTTCAAACACATACCATTTGTGACCCAGACTGTGAAAACAGTCATTTTTTGTGATTTACTCTTTTTAACATAAACTCATCTTACAAAATAACATTCTGTGAAAATGTAACGTTGATATCTTTAATATCGACTGAGGACAGTCATGTCAGAACTAAAGGGATAGTTCACCCAAAAATGAAAATTCTGTCATCATTTACTCTCCCTCAGATTGTTCCAAACCTGTATACATTTCCTGGTTCTGCTAAACACAAAAGAAGATGTATGGAAGAATGTCAGTAACCAAATAAATCTCATCCACCATTGACTCCCATAGTATTTATTTTCACTATGGCAGTAAATGGGGGATGAGATCTGTTTGGTTACTGACATTCTTCCACATGTCTTCCTTTGTGTTTAGCAGAACAAAGAAATTTGTACAGGTTTGGAACAATCTGAGGGTGATCAAATGATGACAGAATTTTCATTTTTGGTGAACTATCCCTTTAAAATCGTAGTTGAAATTTAACTTTGGATCGTCATCATCTTTGATTTTGAGACTGGATTTTACAGACTGGGTCACATTTATTATGACCATTAATGTAAATCATTTCAAGGCTTAGTATTGTCTTAAAGGAACAGTTCACCCAAAATCAAACTTGCTCTCAGATTGTTAAAATAATGAAAGTTCATGACCTATGAAGCCAAATTGTATGTATAGTAACAAAATGTTACGTTTTGGAGCTCAACATGGACATTAATATTTGTCATTGTACTGTACTGTATGAAAAGAGCAGCATGAACTTCCTCTTAACAGCGTACAGGTGTGGAATTGCATGAAGACGAGTAAAATATATTTATATTTGGGTGAACTATATCTTTAAGTCTTTAGACAATGTTTACTGAACATTAAATCAGCATGGTGGTGAGATTTCTATTTTAGTAAATTTGTCAAAACACCCTTTCTATTTCTCTGAAAATGTGTCCCTTGTCTTGCGTATCATTTACTCTCTTCAGTACTGAAATATTAAATGATTGAGTAAGTGAATCATGTCCCTGGCAGTGGTGCTGGATGATTCGAAACGTGTGGCCAAGAGGCGTCTGATTGAGGAGAACCGGGAGAGGAGGAAGAAAGAGGAGATCGTGAAGACTCTGCACAATCGAACTGAGCCTACGGTCTCAGAGTGGGAACTGATCCGGATGGTGACGGAGGCTCATCGCCACACCAATGCCCAGGGCCCGCACTGGAAACAAAAACGCAAGTTTCTGGTAAGAGGCCTGCTTGTGTTTTTCACCCACTGTATTGTACAGATGGTTGGATTATCTCTCAGCACAGAGTTAGATCTCCAAGAGTATCTGGTTTTCATCTGATTCTTTCCCCTTCATCCCTTTGCCTTGGCAACGATCGTCACGCTGGCCTGCTTTGTATAATTCCTTCATCAAGGGAATTGTGTTTGAATGTCACAGGTCAAAACACGGGTTGCTTAGCAACCAGATGATGTATCAGACAGAGTGTTGATGATGCTGAGAGCTTTGATGAAGCTGACACGGAATGTAGCTTTAAATAACAGTGTTTACACATTTACACGCTGCTGTCCTTTAAACCGTCATCTCTTGGTGTCACTGTTAAATCATGTTACTTTAGAAAAATAAGGTGAATAGATTATTGTATTGGTAGATGGATGGATATATTATTATTTTTTAGATAGGATTTATTTTTTGAACAATTCAGAACAATTAGACAGAAAGTTAAAGGCCCAGTGTGTCATTTTTGGAGGATCTATTGACAGAAATTCAATATAATATACATAACTACGTCTTCAAAGGTGTATAAAGACCTTACATAATAAGGCGTTATATTTTTATTACCTTAGAATGAGATATCTCTATACGCCGCGGGTCCCCTTGCATGGAATTCGTCATGTTGTTTCTACAGTAGCCCTAAACGGACAAACTGCTCTACAGAGTGCGTTTTGTAAATACGTGATCTCTTTCAGCAAATAAGCGAAAACATGATGACATCTTAGTCCAGTGTAAGCCGCCGTAGTGCTTCAGAAGGGAGGGGCTAGCGGTGGAGTGAGCCGCTGGATGCAATTCACAACCTCACCACTAGATGCTGCTAAATGTCATACACTAGACCTTTAACATACAGACATCAACATCAAAGGGAAAATGGAAAAAAAAACATTATTCTTCGCTTTGGATTTCTATCTGACACTTTTGTCAAATTGAGTTATTCATAAATTCTTATTCTGTGACAATTTATTTACATTATGTAATGTTGCTTTCTTTACGTTGTGCACATTGTGGGATTTTTTCTTAAACAAAAAGGTTTTATCTACAAATCAACTGGAATGCAAAAACTTTGAAGCTCAATGTTTCAAAACTTCTGGGAATGTAGATAGAACTTTATAATTCCAAGGCCACGATTTGTCATATGGTTGATGTGTTTGCTCTTCAGCCTGAAGACATTGGACAGTCTCCAGCCCCCACATTAGAGAACGACAAAGTTGACCTGGAGGCCTTTAGTGAGTTTACCAAGATCATCACCCCTGCTATCACGAGAGTTGTGGACTTTGCCAAAAAACTGCCCATGTTCTCTGAGGTAATGACTGTAAAATACTACATTTTTCAAAGGGGCTGAAAAACACGAAATAATGGCTGTTTCGGGTTTCTTGTAATGAATTTACATCAACACGTACATCACCACGTGTGTAATTGCTAAATTAAAACAGCACTGTGATTACAGACCGTTCCTCCTCTTTTTACTGTTGTAGTTTTTATTCTATTCTAATGTCACTGTAACTGTTCCTGCGATCACATAATCATCACGAACAGTCACTCGCTGTCTTGTTACTTTCAGTCTTCCCTCCTACCTCCAGCAGAGGAGAGATTTTAATCTCAGAACACCCTCGAATCTCATGATGTCTGTACAGATCTGTAAATGTCAAAAGCATCAGATGATCTGCGAAAGCACAACAATCCATTGTGTTTGCCTATGTGTCTTATTGACTTGTTGGTGTGCAGCTGCCTTGTGAAGACCAGATCATCTTGCTGAAAGGCTGCTGCATGGAGATCATGTCGCTGCGTGCCGCCGTGCGGTATGACCCCGAGAGCGAGACCCTAACCCTGAGTGGAGAGATGGCGGTCAGTCGAGAGCAGCTGAAGAATGGGGGGTTAGGTGTGGTGTCTGACGCCATCTTTGATTTGGGCAAGAGCCTGTCGCAGTTCAACCTGGACGACTCTGAGGTGGCGCTGCTGCAGGCTGTATTGCTCATGAGCTCAGGTGAGAGAAAGGGGAGGAGAATGTAGACATATGCGAGTGTCTGTAAGCTGTTAAAGGAACAGTTCATCCAAAAATGACAATTGACGAAATTGTAAATTCTATATTTGCTTAGTCACTCTAATGTTATTCAGAACCTGTAAATGATCAAATAAAATGTATTATATTAAATAAAATAATATGTAATCAAATCAAATAAAACATAAAAATGTAAAATAATATAATATAATATAAAATGAAACAATAAAATAGAATATCAAATAGAATATAATATAATATATAAAATAAAACAATAAAATATAAAGGAAAAAATAAAAAATAGAAAATACAATATAATATAAAACTGAATTAAATAATAGAAAGTGAAATAAAATAATAGAAAATTAAAAAATGAATATTTGATTATTTCTTTGCACAGATCGTTCAGGACTGACGTGTGTGGAGAAGATTGAGAATTGCCAGGAGAAGTACCTGTTGGCGTTCGAGCACTACATCAACTATCGCAAGCACAACATCTCGCACTTCTGGCCCAAGCTGCTGATGAAAGTCACGAACCTGCGGATGATCGGAGCCTGTCACGCCAGTCGCTTCCTGCACATGAAGGTGGAATGTCCCACAGAACTCTTCCCCCCACTCTTCCTGGAGGTCTTTGAAGATCAGGAGGTGTGATCAAGAGCCACAGGGGGTGGGGGGCGTGCAACAGGGTAAACCATGAATGGTGAATTTGTTTGTGCAAAGCATAACAGAAGCACTTGTTTTTCCACATATGCCGATTTGGGACATGTATTTTTGCACCGTTTGCATTGTCCTGGACACTTCGACTTTGACCCCTCAAGATTCCGCTCGCAGTCAGAAAAAAGCTAGCATGCATCAACCTACCTCTCATACCAACATACCTCCCAACTTCTGAAGGAGTTTATTTTAAAAGCGTGACCGAGACCATATAGGTTCCGAGCTGCATCTCAATAGCTATTTCATAACCCGTTTCAGAAACGCTATACCGTAGCTTTTTCCAAGCCATAAGAACATCATGATTGGGAATAGCTTTCATCTAAAATTAATGCTCAAACCACAATAATATTTTGGCATTCACGTTCCTCTTTGCAGCTTTGAAATATCTCCTTTGTAAACAACTACCTGTGTGCTCACATACATTCTGTACATACATTAATATGTTGTGTGAACTTGTCTGGGTTTGAACCGTCTCATACCTCATAAACACCAGCATACAGACATACATGTAGCAACATGTACATATGTGACCCTGGACAACAAAACCTTATGGGTAAATTTTTCGAAATTTAGATTTTTACATCACCTGAAAGCTGAATAATTAAGCTTTCTGATGTATGAGTTGTTAGAATAGGACAATATCTGGCGGAGATACAACTGTTTAAAACTCTGGAATCTGAGGGTGCAAAAAAAACGTATTGAGAAAATTGTCTTTGAAGTTGTTAAACAGAGGCACTGTAGCAGGCCATCCACTCACAAAAATAACGTTTGTATACATTTAGGGTAGGAAATTTACTAAATATTTTCATGGAAAATGATCTTTACTTAATATCCTAATGATTTTTGGCATAAAAGAAAATTCAATAATTTTGACCCATACAATGTATTTTGGGCTTTTACTAAAAATGTTCCTGTGCTACTTAAGACTGGTTTTGTGATCCAGGGACACATATATGTATGCATGCTTGTGAATCTACCCGCACCCACGCGTCTGTCATCTTACAATGCTGTGTATACAGTTCTCTCATACCTTCATACAAAACCAGTGTACTTGGATTGCATTTGTTACTTAAGCTGAAAAAATGCTGTGACCTCATCTTCTATAGTCTGTTTTTGCTTTCCGCTGTCAACAGAGGTTTTCTTTCCTGTATTTACTGAGCGAGGTTTAAATATTACCCCTGAAAATGTATTCGTCGAAAAAAAAATTGAACATTAGTCCTAATTCAGGGTGGTTAAAGATCCAAAGATGATTAGGAATTTGACGGATGACAATGAAAGCGGAAGGGTTCCTAATCACATTCACTAAGAGTTGGAGGAATGTATTTGTGTTGCATGTACAGAGTACAATGAGGCTAACACACAAAAATATAAATAATTACTTAAGCAAATTATGTGCTGATTCAGTCATCTTTGCCGTTTTACAACCTATCAAGTATATTCGCATAACGGTCAGGTATGACATGCTGCAGTTTGTAACTGTTTTTGGTTAAAAATAAACAAAAACTAGTTATTGAACAAGTACTTGAAAACGTGTTTTAAATATTTTTCTTATCCCGATTCACAACAGTAAGATTACAATAAGGATTTAATTTGAGCTGTGAAGTAGGACTGTCAGTTTGATGTTAAATGACTTCACCCCACGTAGATTTGTAAGTAAAGTAACCTGCAATTGAATGTTTCAAACATAGATGGCGATAGAGAGGAAAGTTACAGATTGCCGCTTTGAAGGGATAGCTCACGAAAATTGAACATTTTGTCATCATTTACTCACCCTCTTGTCATTTCAAACCTGTATGACTTTCTTTCATCCGCAGAACACAAAAGAAGATATTTTGAAGAATGTTGGGAACTATAGAACTATGGGTTCTATTGCATGGACACAAAACCTATGCAAGTGAATGGGGGCCAGAAAACGGCATTCTTCAAAATATTTTCTTTTGTGTTCTGCGGAAGAAAGTCATACAGGTTTGAAATGACAAGAGGGTGTATTTGATGTATTACATTGAATATGCAATGTCTGTGTATTCATGTTTAACAAATGAATCTCATTGTAGTCTCACTTTACACATCATTCATAACAAAAATATTTTCTTTTGTTCACAGAAAACTATTTATTTACAGTAGGTGCGTTCTGCATCTTTTAGCCTTGTTGTACCCTCTATCTTCACTGTTTACGAAAGTGTAGAGCTTATAGTTTGGATGAATCTGAAATGAATCTCACATACCTCTCCATGTCTGTAAACAGACTCTACCTCACATGACACTCACATGACATACACATTTCTGCTTAAATGTACATTTACACTACAATGACACACATGTACCGTATGTCCAGCTCGCCACCTCTCTTTACTTCTTTCACTTTATGATGTGGGACCAAGTGTCAGTCTTGCTGCCTGGTTTTTGAGGACAATGAGAACGTGCCAGACCTCGTTTAGGAATTTCACTGTGCCGTAATTGAACAGATTTTGCTTTTGAGGAAGCTCTGGACATGCAGCACAGGATGCCCTGGAACAACATTTCTACAGTCCCCTTGCCTCCGAATCTGATCTATTAATGCCCACTCCCACCTGTCAGTCCACCTCCCTCCTTAGAGACTCGAAGCCATACATGAAAAACTTGACACAAACTCCTGCCCAGCAGAGTACACAGCCGGACCTCCAAAGCACCTGCTCAGTTTCTCTGGTTCAAATGCATAGCAGCCTTTTTGACCGATACTGTGTCAGTCTGATTATAAAACAACCAGGATAATGACTCTGTGTGACATGGCTTCTACTAAATCTACTAAAGAGTGACACAAAGCGGCACGAGGACAAGCTCACTGTGACTAGCCAATCAGGCTTGGAGCTCCCATGAGACCCCAAGCCCCACACCTGACTCGGGCACAATCCAATCCACCAGCACTGCCCACGGTGTTTACTGCACCAGCAAGGGTCAACGGACCTGCCCACAGATCCTGTTAGTATAACGGGGAATCAGGAAGCCATCTTTTCTGGGTTTATAAGCTTGGTTTACAGCACTTAAATTAGAAAAGGATTCGCTCCTTCACATTGAGGTAAATCCCTGTGTTGATTGGGACTTTGACTCTTAAAGGGGTCATATCAATACATCTGTACTTCTAAAAATGAATTTAATTTAAATAAATGCTTATTGAAATTTAGCTACAAACAGCTAAAAAAAAGCATGATATGATCCTTTTAACGGATGTAAAAATGTTGTCAGCCCTCTGAAACACTTACAGGTGGCAATAAACTCTAGCTGCCTCTGGATTCAATAAATCCCTTGTCATGTCCACAATCTGGGATATACAGCGGTAAATCATAGCTGAGGTCCAAAATTTGTGTAAATGCGTGAGAAAGAACTGCCATTCCATTATTAATGCTATCCTGTCCTATCTTCGGATATGGAATGTAGAAAATAAAAGGACAGCACATTTTCTATGCGAGAAATATTGCTTTATTGAGAACGTCTTGCTGTCATGCATCATGCGTTTTTTTTTAATGCTGTGTGGACATTCTGCTGATGGAATCCTGCTTCTGGATGTAAAAATTGGACTGTGAATTTTGAATGAATGGATTGTGATAGCAGAGGAGCAATTGTTCAAACATAGTGAAACTAAAGTCTGAACAAAGTTCATTTCATACACTGTGCATTTTTGTAATTGTGTTTCAACATAAACTGTATTTGTGGGTTTGTAAATGCTCAGTGTGGACAGCCAATGCGCACCTTGTTGTTTTCCATTCGCATTCACACATCTGAGTAGTATTTACTGTATATGCTGTTTTATCGGTATGCTCCTGCAGTGATCGGTAGATTTCAGTCATTGGATAGTGAGAGCTTTTCATTTAGAGCCAAACTCATGTCTGCGCGTCAATGTTAAACATAAATCAGCAGTTCTCACTCTTCCAGTACCTTAAGCCAGTTTACAGAATGCCATGATTTGAAGTTGCCTTCAGTGGTAAGATTGGAATGAAATTAGGTTTGGATATAAAGCTCTGACCTGATTTGCGTTTGAATCCCACTTTAAATTGAGAAAAGCATTCACCCACAGGACATATCTACAGCCAACATGACCAATACCTCAATCCGGACTCCATCTGGAGCACACCCTTATATACAGTTTTAGGTTTTAACCCACAGCAGGACCTCACATACTCTTAAAGGGGTTGTTCCCTCATGACTTTCTTTTGTGAGACATGCAATGAGAATGTCAGCAGAATGATAGCCCCGGTCACCATTCACTTTACTTGCATGGAAATTGTGACAGGCTGCTTCTCTAATATTCTTACTTTCACGGCTTCTTGAATAGTATGAGGGAGAGTGAATGATGACAGATGGGAGGGGGGGGGTTTGCACCATCTAGTGATACAAAATTGCTGTTAAATCATTTCTGTAGCACTGTACCCTGCTATATTGTCATTCCAACCTGTGACAGGCCTTTGTTACCTTGAGTTACCTTTTCCACAATGCCTCAGTTATATGAATAATTTTTTTTTTCGTTTTTGGGGGGATTGACAAGATCAGCACTTTTTTAAACTTTTGACCTAGTGGCCTTCATTTTTCGCTTGGTAAAAAGATATTTGCTTTCAGCAGTTACGTTTGCATGCGTCACCAATTAGACTATTAAGATCCTTGTTTTCACATGCAGGAATGCTGTGAAGTTAAATGTTCTTCTTTTGCTATACAATCAAACTATGTATTTCCAGAGGCAGGAAAGCATGTGGGAATGGTTTTAGAGTAACTCAGGTATGTGTGCTACTTTTCACTTCAGTAAATGTTTAATAAATGTCTGTTGTGAAGACCTCTTGTCTTTAATTGAATATTTATTTAAATAATGAAATCAACATTAGGTCTGTATTTAAAAGGAGAGACTGCTTCATAAAACACCTATGAATATCTGATCAGTATACCATCACCAGAGGTCAGGAAAAGCAGAGAATGTTTATTCCAAACTCGGACACAGAAACAATAGAACACTGGTAAATGTCCTTTTTACAGATATATAATATATAACAGATTACAAAGTAAATAATGTCCAGTCATTTCAAAGCTACTTCTCACATCTGTTGTTTAGCTCACAGAGCTGAAGTAAAAATCCCTCATTTGGTCCAATTTCACGTTTTTCTCTTACTGTGGCCACAGCATCATGTACAGTCATCCTGTGATGCAGCATCAGATATGCAATGACCAGTGTAGCTGAACGACTGTAGCCTTTCTGACAGTGAACATAAACCTTACCTGTAAAAACAAAAGAAACACTGTGTTATTGCCTTACACCAAATATTGGATTGAGTTTCATTCGGATATTTAAATAGTAGGCTATGTTTTTAAATTCCAAGTAAATATATCTATGCAGTGTATCAGAAGTGTGTGACTGAAAAAGTCTTGAGTTGTATCGTTGTATTAGTATACATCTAGGGCATAATATATAATGCTATTTAGAGAGGGAATCTAACAATAATATGTATTATATTCATAAATTAACAAAAAAAACAAGCTGCAAACCTTCTACTGACAAAGCCCTTTTAATGAAACCAGAAGCCTCTTCGAAATATCTGCTGAGGTCAAAATCATCATCGTCAATGGCTGGTACTCCATGATAGATGATTCCTGATACAGAATAAAACTCTGCACTAGTGTTCACGTGCATGTCTGATTCGCCTTCCGCTGCATTCAGGATGTGCGTCACTCCCAGCTGCTTCAGACGGGTTAAATCTCTGGCAACAGACCTAAATTTACCAGATACAGTATGTTGGGAAAATGCTGGTGTATTTCTAGTAATCGATATTATAAGTTTAAAATCTATATGACCTAACTTACTCATCTAGCAGTATTCCGGGGTAGACTTCATTGAAGTTTTTGGAGGGTGTGCTGAAATCTCCGTTGTCATCTGTCAGCATATCGATGAGCTGCCTAATTGACGCTCTATAATTAACGTTAATCATAGCGAAATCAAGATTATAGTTCTGCAGCAAAGAATGTTCTTTCCAGGCGATGTATTTGTGCGACTATTGGCGAGGGTCTCGAGACGCGCTTTTGAGACGTTATGACGTGTGGTTTCAACGGTAGCGTCTTTTGCGGCGCTTAAGTACGTTATTTTAAATGTTTAAGCGCAGCGTGCTCATTTGTTCCAGTCCTGTTTATGATGCGGCGTGATTGAGGCTGGGAATCGTTTCATTGGTTCCGATGCTTTGGGAATCGAATCGCTTCTATAAAGAGGGAATCGCGGCTCTTCTTTAAAGGTTCACCCAAAAATAAAAATTCTGTTGTAATTTATTCACCCTCGTGTTGTTCAAAATCTGTATATGACTATGTGACTGGAAGACAAAAAATATGTATTTTGAGTAGCATAAAGTGTGAGTGGTTTTGTGGCCATACAATTTAAGTAATGTAGAATAAAGTCACACAGATTTGGAATGAAATGAGGATGAATAAATTATTTTTTTTGGGGGGGTTATCCCTTTAGGAGGCTTTTTTTATCGTTGTAGATGATTTTATTAGTCAACTGAATCACATAACCTGTCAAAAAAGTTCAAACATCAGAAAAAATAAATGTACCCAATCTGTGCAATCGCTGACATGAAATATTCTTCATTGATGCATTAAAACAGTCTAATATGAACTTAGGTATGGGTTTGCATACAATATGTAGATAAATTAAACAGTTAATCATCGAAATTAAGTCTGCTCTCAGAGGGAAATACTTTTTTACTGTCTTTGATCATTCACAGCACCACTAGAGGTCAGGAGATACAGAAAACATTCATTCCACATGACATGACTGATCACACACTCACCAGTCACCAAAAATATAAAATGTTATTTTTCAAACAAATTGTAGTTTGCATGTAGATAAACTGCTAATATTTGTTATAGTCACCTCTTAGATTAATGTTTCCAACACATTTTCTCATTTACACTATTTTGTACCAGTTTGCTACAACAAAGCATGTTGCCAAGTAAATAAATGTTAATTATATATGAAGTATGTATATATATCATCTATAACATATACAGTAAGAAAACTAAAAAGCTTGACATAACAGAGACAAACATTAATTGATAACAAAAAAAGAAGAATTTCAGAAAAAATCAAACTACTTCTCACACACTCTTTCTTAATCTTTCAACCTGTTGTTTAGCTCACAAAGCTGACGTAGAAATCCATCGTTTGGTCCAATTTCACGTTTTTCTCTCACTAAGGCCACAGCATCATGTACAGTCATCCTGTGATGCAGCATCAGATATGCAATGACCAGTGTAGCTGAACGACTGTAGCCTTTCTGACAGTGAACATAAACCTTACCTGTAAAAACTAAATAAACACTGACCATGTTAACATCTAACGAGTATCTATCACATATTCAGTTATCATTCTGATTTATTTAAATAGTGCTTTTAATAATCTTATGGATATACTGTGTGTGTGTATATATATATATATATATATATATATGCTTAAACATTTTTTTTACTGCAGCCCTTCCCACCTTTTATTGACAAAGCCCTTTTAATGAAATCAGAAGCCTCTTCAAAATATCTGCTGAGGTCAAAATGGTCCGTGTCAAATGCTGGTACTCCATGATAGATGATTCCCGATCCAGAATAAAACTCTGCACTAGTGTTCACGTGCATGTCTGACTCGCCTTCCGCTGCATTCAGGATATGCGTCACTCCCAGCTGCTTCAGACGGGTCACATTTCTGATGACAGACCTGTCAGGATGCAGATGTAATATAGACGGTTTCATCTTAACAAAGCAAACAAACGTTACTGCGCATGCGCACTTTTGTGACCCCAGCTTAACTTCTGGTGCACATTCACAAACAATAGAGTGCCTGTAGATTATTTCTGATAACAATCAAAAGAAACTGAGAAGAACCGTAGCGTAGCCAGACCTTCATACTTCATACCTTCATACGGTCTGTGGGCGTGACGTCTGAGGCTGAGAAACAGAATTTAACAGTTCCACACTTCATATTTTTAGTCGAAAAAGTGCATCATCCGGGTACTTACAGTGCACTTCTTTTTTTGAGGATTTTCAATGTGAACGCACTACTCACACTATTTATACTACAAAATGGTGTAGAATAGTGCATAAGTGCGCGATTTGGGACACAGTTACGCACTCAACGGTCGCAGTTTCGCTTGCGTAGCGGAAGGGAGGCCGGGCTATCAGACGCTGCTCAAGCAAAACTCTCCTGCAGTGATAACGCTTGATGACTAAAGTAATGCTGGGCAAAACAGATGAAAACTACATTAAATGAACAATGCACAAGTATATTTTTATTCACACGCATTGTGGCGATATACTTCCAGTTAGTATAAAACCGTTTAGTATTCCATTTGGGACGATACTACTCTTCTGAAATTAATATACTAGATGGTTGAGTGCATAGTTTAAGTGCATAGTATATAGTATGTCATTTTGGACTCAGCTAGTACGTTCTATATAGTATGAGTGGGGGCCATGGTCATGTTTTATGGTCATGTGACCCGTATGCTCCTTGACCTATGACGTTTTAATTTAGTTTAATTTTTACTTTTGAAATTTGACCATTGCTCAGCTCCGGTGGCATCATGGGATAGAAAAGTGTCTATCCCATCCAGGGGCGGACTGGCCATCTGGCGTACCGGGGGGCCGGAACGTATGGGGCCGGAACGGAGGCTGTGGCCGCTAACGTATAGGGCCGAAACGGACGCATTTGCCGCTAACGCATGGGGCCATAACGGAGGCGTTGGCTGCTTAGACGGACGTACTTGTCACGCTGACAACAGTTAATTACTTTTTTTATTTATTGTAAGGTTAGGTTTAGGGTTTGGGTAGGTGTGGCATTAGCCAATATAATTTCACTTCTGGTGGTAGCTGTATTCCTTCTAGCCACAACCGGGGTCAGGCGGCGCGCGTCCGATGAAACGAGGAGGTCCTGGCTGCAGGATGCAGTACGGGGCGGTGCTACATATGGGATGCTACAAAAGACGCTCCCTACGCGTCTCATTGGTTAGTGGTTGGGGTAATATTAAGGGCGGGTCTATGTGTCGTCTCGCCCTAACCTCGCCTTATTGGTTAAACACAAGTAATGACGTTGATTCCTCAGTATGTGTCACTTCCGCTATATCTAGCATCACAGTGAGTGTAAGTACACGGTCTGTATTTGGGCAGTTTTTTTAATAAGGTTTAATCCCCACGTTTAATGAACTTGATTGCCATTGATAAACAAATGAATAGTTCAGATGCAAAACCCTGTAAATGCCACATCATTAACTTGTGATGTTGAAGTGAAAGTTTTTTTATACATAGCAGTTTGCTTCAAAAACTGCTAGATACCACATTCTGCCCTGTCGGGAATATATGTTATTAATGGATAAAATGCTTGTTTGACAATGCCAGACAGCTGTTTTACTTGCCAGTAATTGTATGTGTAGACACATATTTACACGTAAATGTAATGCAAGTTGTTTATCGTTGTAATTTTATGTTGGTTATGTATGCTTATGTTGTAGTATTTTTTTTTTAATCCTGCTATATCCGTATACATTTTAATCATTTGTTGTAATTGAAATAAAGTGAATGATGTAATTCAGTAATTGTGTTTGCTTGTTTTTTTATAGACAAGGAACATTGAAGCTATGTTAGATAAGTAATAAGCATGATTGTATAAAGGCAACACACTAATTGGCTATTAAAATTATGGATGTATAAACCTAAAGAGAAACAATGTTTTTTTAATGTTTTTGGACTGTTTTCTTAGAAATTTTCTTTCTTCACTTAGAAATAAAAATTAACATATTTATATGAAACCGTAATAATGTTCAGTAGACGTTTGTCATTTTTCTTTTATCTTTATATTTCTCAAAATTTTTCTCTTAGAACATTCTGGAGGGCCCCGGATCACAGTTTGAAAATCCCTGGATTAAATAACAGTAATAGAAAAAAGTAGGATAATAAATGATAAATTAATTTTAATAATGATAAAAATATTAAATAAAAACAAGTAAAGGACGGTAAATAAATACATAGACAATGACATACTTTGTTAAATGAAAAATGAGAAACAAACTGTAAACAAAGACTTTGTAAAACACCACAAACTGCTACGGGTAACCATATTCTAACCATAATATGTGTAGTAAAACCATCGTTATAAAAACAATTATCAATACACCCTAAACAGTCACTACACTTATTAAAAGTTATGTTAGTTTTCGCAAAGGACAAGCCAAAATCAGTATCAAAATCAACCTACAAGTAGTAGAAAGACTCTTGCTTACAAACTTACAAATGAATGAAACGCTTCCCCTGAAGTAACTTTCATTGTATTAAGTTTTTAATCATACTATTTATATTAATAAATAAATACAGAGTTTATATTACAATCGGTTTGAACGGCACCGCATTAAGTCGAACAACAATGTTTTTAACCTCAGTTCCTGGTTTCAACGTCATTTCCTTGTAACCAATAGGAGTTATGGGCAAAGCGACACATGAAGGCCGTATTTAACAATAACCCCGCCTGCTAACCAATGGGATATTTTGAGGGCGGAGCTCCACGTGGAGCTCCTCCCCCATATGTAGCACCGCCCCGTACTGCAGCCTGCAGCCAGGTAGGCTATACTTCGATGAAACGGTCTACAACTGGCTATACTTTGTAGTAGCCTATTCTTATTTATAAACCCACTTCCCATACTGTCCCATTGAATGTGTGACTCCGTCAAGAGACTAAGATGGCGTGCTGCGCACGAAGTAAAAATAGGCTGTTTATTTAAGGACCGCTCTTGGTAATTTGCAACAAGATACGTCTATACTTGCTCTTGTTTTGTTTTTTACTTGGTAGAAAACGGGAAACGTTTTAATTCTGTATCTTTTAAATAATGTTTCGTCAAGTAAGTTACTGCAAGTATGATTTAACTTACTGGTCCCCAAGGAGTATTCCGGCGTAGACTTCATTAAAGTTTTTAGAAGGCATGTGGAAGTGTCCATTTTCGTCTGTCAACAGATCGTTGAGTTGTTGAACTGACACTTCGTAATCTGTCATGTCGAAATCAGCATAAATTCTCTCTCGAGCAGGGGTTGGTTTTTCCAGCCGACGCGTGACGTGATTTGCATGCTTTGTTGAGAAGCTTTCTTTAAATCAGCCCCATCGTCAATGGTCTTCTATGTTGCGTCGAATAATAAATAATTATATAAGTCTTGTTTAAGACTATAATAATGCTGTTCCCAACTGTCTTTAGGCCTAGAGTGCGCACACTACTGTCAAACTGAAGCTACAGCTCACGTGTTGTATTATTGAGACACTAGGTGGCGTCAGACATCCTTGAAACGACGCTTAAAATGACTTCCCTAGAACGGCATAAATAACTGTAAAGATATTTAAAAGTCTGTTTAAAAGATAGATCACGATTCATTATTTATATTATAATTACTGTGGTGTATATAAAGTAAATCATTTCGCAATCCCCCCCCGGTCATCAGGTGTTAAATGAGTAAATCCGTTTACTTTTAGTCTGTGAGTCATTTAGTAATCATGATGTTGGCAGCTGTTGTCGAGGGACAGAAGTCAAATTTATTGTTGAGTTGAATATGGATGAATATTATTGTGAATGTATAAAAATAGTAGTCATTGTAGTAGCAGTTCTTTTTTCTGTTGTTGGATGAATGCAATGTAAAACATATCAAAAGCCAATGCATGAATTAATATTAAGCATATTCATATGTTAAAAAAACAAATAAATCAAGGAAAGCAAGCAAGCAGATTTCCACCTTCGCATTTAGTGTCATTTAAGTAATTTCTCTGCCAGTTATTTAGAAAGCTAATATTTCACACAAGGAATCATGGCACCTGTATTTCTTAAAGATTGCTGAGGTTGCAGGCTTTGGAATATTTGTAAGATGGTACAAGAGAACTAGACAATGGCATTTTATTTAAACCTACAAAAGAGCTAACAAAATCCAAAGTATAGAGCGAGGTCAGGCTGTTTTGCCAGTCTTTCAGCAATTTCCCCACACAAACCTGCAAGCGACAAAACATTTCAGCAACACAAATCTTCATGAAGAACATACTGAGGAGAAATTCGAGAGAAGTCTGAGTGTGAGTAAACTGTGCTAAAAGAGGGCTGGCGTGATCTGAAACAGAGTGTACTGGTAAAAATCAGTAGGGGGGTAGATACACTGCAAATGTCCTACACATCCAGTCACATCATTTGAGTTCTAGGCATTGGGTCTTGATGATGACCAGGGTACCAGTGTCCAAAAGAGTTCATATATCCTCCAGAGTGAATGGGTGCACCCTTTGTTGACATGGAAACGTCCCATAGGGGTGGCATTCCAGGGGAACATGGCGGTCCGGAGACTGAAGCTGCTTGAAGGTGCTCTTCTGGTCCACTCGAGCCATGTTTCATGATCTTTTTGTACTTGGAACGTTTGTTCTGAAACCATATCTTTACCTGCCACAAAGAAATTACCATTCGTTACATTTGTCCTGTCTGTATATTGCCAATATTCTATAAACCAAAATATTGTTTTTTTTCATAGTCATAACTGAAGGTAAATAAAAAAAATTACTTTCAGAATCAGAATAACATCACATGCAGAATCTTGATTTTCAAACAACAGGTTTTTAGCATGAAATTCAGGTCTACTAAATAGGGCTCCTGCTAGCACCAGCATGCCTTTAGCTTGCTGTAACTGGGAGGGGGGGGGAAGCTTGACAGTTCAAACATTATTGCTGTTACTTTTGATGGGTTCAGCAGTTTACAAAGAGCTTATCTCAGCACAAACTGTTTGCATGCCTTTTTATAGCTGTACGATGTAAACACCCCCCTGATATCACATGCATAGGGCACATGCATAGTGTATTTCATTTCTTACTGTGATGATGAGTGTGGAAAATTCATGCTAATTGTGATTAGCTTGTGGTTGTTAAAAAACAGAGCTGTAAAACCTTCTGCAATGAAACGTAATTACATTCATGTTTTTCTGTTTGAAAAACTAAGGTTTTCTCTGCAAGCTGACACCCCAAATAATTGTTTTAATTCAGGCATTCACAATAGTTTTTTAAAATCTGTTATTAAACTTGCCACACTCTCAGCGGAACACCTTTGTCATGTGGTGTTCTTTCATGTTATTTTTATCACAAAAATTATTTTCAGAAAGATGAAAACAAGCCACGGGGGCTGAAAGGCAGGAATGGTCCTAGAGGCAACATTCAAAAGCTAAAAAGTATTTATGATTTCTTTGAGTCGTGTCATTGAGTTGAACAAATGGGCCGTAATTACCGATGTGGATTTCTCTGACAGCAGCAATGACAGGGTCTCAATTGTTCTATTAAGCACGAGTTTGGTGCAACTAATGAAGAGTATTTGGCAGGTGAATGTGGCCACATAAGTAATCCTCAGGTTTTGATATGTGTGTCTGTTATGCTGAAATGTAAGATATCCAGGCTTGTCCTGTAACGTGGTAGCATGCTAACCCTTAAAATGCATGCATGTTGATTCAGTCATATTAAATCATATTTTTTATTTGAATAAGCGCAGTTAATTTAGGTGTCACCACATTAAATGCATTTTTTTAGGTTAGCTGACAAACATTTTTTAAATTGTGTAACTGCAAATGCCCTCAGGAGAAAATAACAAAAGTAATGAATTAAATGGGTGGATCAGTTCCAAACTGATAAGAATACATTTACGGTGTAATTTGGGAGGATTCATTTACGCAAGACATAATAATTACACTCTAAGTAGTTATGATAATAATAGCAATAAAAATTAATGATGTAATGTCTGGGACAAAATCTAAAACAGTATACATATGTTTGTGTGTGCGTTTGTGTGATATTGCTTTATATTTTTTTGTTATGAAGGATAAATAGAATCCGTTGGTTATGGTCTAAGAGTATTTAAACACATTTGTATCACGCTTTAATTACTATGATGCGATAAAATGATTAATTATATCTATACATTTATATTTCAATGTAAAGCCAAGATATATCAGTATATGTGGGTGGGAAATATTTCAGAGTGTTCTTTAGTAGGCCTACTTATTAAACATGGAGTAAAATTCATATATTTTTTTCTATAAAAAGAATTTAGATATGTGTATATGTATCAAACCTCATAATGGCAATAAATATGCTGATCATAGAATCTGCTATATTACAAAATACATAAAGAGCACAGTGCATTAACTCTCTCAGACTTTTAATCCTCTCATTGGAAATGAGGAGGAGGGGATTGTAGGAGGCACTCATTTAACATTAAAATATGCTAATTTAAAATTCCTTGTTTTTTTATTTATTGGGAAAAATATTTTCAGAGGGTATCGCATATATTTAGTAAAATGTAGACTATGATAAAGTATTTTACCTTGCTAACATCACTTATGAAAAGTCTAAGTGAATATGGACTGTGAAACAAATGTATCTTACGTGGTGTTGTTTAAAATATAAATCATGTTTATGTCAATTTGTTTTTATGTATAATTATGTGTTCCATAAAAGAAAGTTCTTCTGATTTAAAAAATATTTTATGACTTTGTGTGGTGTGCCTTTTATTTCCCAAAATTTAAGCTTTCATTTGTAGTCATGGAGTTGCATCATTAAAACAGATCTACTAGAGATTCAGTAAAGAATGAAAACTCATACCATGAAGGCAGTAAGGTATTTGTGCACAATTGCCTTTTAAGTTCCATCATATTTATTCAGAGAAATATAGCATGCATAAAATTCCATTAATATAGTTTATTTTATATAAAATTATCTTATGAATAAAGAAAAATGTGTTTTACAATTATGTCAAGTCTATTTAGATAAGGATGGAAAACATGCAGTAAAGATTAACTATAAAGTATGTGCATACTGACTTTCTACTTGGTGCATAAGACAACCCAGCCATAAAGGTTTTGTTTCTTAAGTTACAATGTTTGTTTTGTTATTATATGATACCACCACCACAGATTGATTTAATAAAGAAGTACTTTGTGTAAATATTCCCTCCATAGCTATTTAAACCCGCTCTCAATCATCTGCAAAAAATGGACCAACTTTGACGCCAGTCTTTGCTGTGAAATGATACATAAACGTTGTCATATGTCAGTCCAGGCCTACACACATCTACCTGAGGGCTTTCAGTGTGTATACACGAACCCAACACCTAAACTCCTATACAAATGTTGGCATGTATCCATTAGACACACAGATCGAAATGAAGTTCTTATTGTTAGTCATCTTTCGTTCAGTGTTGTCGTTTTGACATACCTGGGTTTGTGTCAGACCCATTTTGGCAGCCAGGTCAGCGCGTTCAGGGAGCGCGAGGTACTGGGTCTGCTGGAAGCGCTGGTTGAGCGCCTGCAGCTGCAGACTCGATTAGATGGTGCGGGGTTTGCGGATCTTCTTTCCCTTCCCGTTCAGTCGGATTTCTCCACTCTCAATAGAGCTCTGCTTCTCCGATTCTTGGGTGAGAAAAAGGGGATAAGATTCGACATGGCATTTTTAACTATGTAGGCCTGATGACAAACTTTGACAAAAATGGAGTGCAAATAATGTAAAATTATTTGTCAAATATATGTAGGCAATTGTGTCGACAACAGAGGTTTAAAGTCCGTAATGAAAACATAAATCAAATCAAATTTAGATCTTAAGGGTGTGCCGACAATTGATCATGAATAGCCTGTGGCAGCCAGCCGAGGTCTGTATAGTATATACAGTATTTCCTGGTTATTTAGCAAATTTCTTAAGTTTAAAATTTAAACTACTGCATTATGCGTATCACAAATGAAGTTGTATTAAGTAACGCCTATTATTTTGTATCTAAATTTCAGTTAGATAAGCTAATAAACAATATAAAATGCATTGTTTTGTTTTAAATGAATTACAACATCTGATTAAAGTGCATTGAGGTGCAGTGTTTTTCTTGTCATACTGTAGACATGTGTGCGAGTGTGTATTAGGGTCTTGCAGTTACTTGCGTTGCTAATTGGAGTCATTAAACTATATTTGCCCATGTTACTTTAACAGCATGTATTAAAGATTACAAATATATACAAATTACAGACATTTCAGGAATTTGAGCGGTGTAAACTTAGAGAAAATCAATGACTCGGATTCATGGAGATAAAACACCAAAGATTAAATCTCGAGGAAAAATTGTTTGATATTTTTCTCACTCAATTAAAGAAGCTTTTTAAATCTGTTAATTTCATTTTAATTTGGCTGAGCCTTTACTTTAATTGAGCCTTCAGTCCAACTGTAAGCTATTTTAATCATTTGAAATGTAACATATACTTATATGTGAAGTTTTATACTTTGAATTACATTTTTAAGTTTGTTTTATTTTTCTGCACCCATCAAACTATAGCCTATGTTTAAATAAGCAAGAAAACCGTGAGAATGACATATGAAAGAACATATAAATAAATTAAGAGTTTGGTCCAAATAAAAAAAATGATGTTTTTTATTGTGCATAATTAGGCTAATATCAATCAAACTGCAGTTGGTTTGTTTAGATTTAAGCCATAATAACTCAGAAAATACAGCTAACTAATACAATAAAAACATGATTACATAATAAAAAACATGTTTTTTTTACAATTTAAGAAACCGAGTTATCTCATTTTAGAACCAAACTCATTATGTTTATAAAAACTTCTCCAAACTATTAAAACAATTAAAACACAACTTTAAGAGCAATAACCGTAAATCTAAAACCCAAATAATGTACTAGACGACAGAAATTGTTGTATTTTAGAATTGCTGCACTCTGTGTAGATAATCAGCATTTTCACAAACCAAACAGGCTAACTTTGATGCAACACAAGATAAGTTATTTTCTTCTCCCTTTTTTAGATTCATTGCTGCAAAGAAAAGCACACATTACCTCCGTCCTCTACTCTTGAATGACCGGCTGCGCTGTTATGACTGTTGTGTTGATAAGGTAAGTAAGCTCCGGGATGGTGATGGGCGCTCGGGTAATGGTAACTTAATGGACGGCCGTACGAAGGAGCTCCAGAGGAAAATGCCGTTTCGTACTGCGGATGCGCGCCTTGATGTAAACCGTGCACGGGATAGTGCGCGTGAGATACACCGGGCGAATGCTGCTGGTGAGTCTGGTAGCCGTGACTGAACTCCAGAAATGCCGATTTTGAGGGGTCTGAAGCCACCAAACTTTCAGACAGTGAAGTCATAGTCATTTTTTAGAGTTATGTCCATTAGACCGATGCACCATAAAACATCATGTATAAAAAAAAGACTCGTGTGATTTTCATCCCTTAGAGAGATTCATGTCGTCGTATTCACAGATTGAGTGAAAATGCGTCGCTCATGAGTTTGCTTTCGCTTTGAGCTGTGTCTGTGAAGTTATTCTCGACTGTCTCGTCGCATACTGGAGTTAAATTGCAAGAGTGAGAGCACTCTTCTTATTGGCTGCGTGTGCCCTCAACGTCATTTGTTCAGATGACGTAATGAGCGTAATATTTGCGAAGCATTGAAATTCCCACGTTCGCAGCAACGAAGCTTGGGTTTATAAACGTTTTTTCTCAGTGTGTAATTTTTCTTATCAAAGTAAAAAGAAGAGAAATTTTACAATAATAAATCTTTATTTGAAACATGCAGAACCACATAAAAATCTTAGTTTACTAGCATAGCCTAATAAGAATATTATAGCTACATTCGTGAGGATGTTTAGTCTGTCACGTTTCAAAGAAATATTAATGAACAAGACAGAGACAAATAATATGGCAAGCCTCCCATAGCTAATTAATCCGCCTCGTTTGATTTCCGTCGAAAGTCTGTGTAATTTTTTTCGTGTCTGAGAGGAGGAGCAGTGAAAAGAGCCGCATTTGATGCAAGGTTGTTACATGTTTTGGTTGGAGGACACGTGTTATTAGCTCAAAATAGTGACGTGTCGAGAAATACACAAATTATAGGTGCTTTTATCTCAAGCCAGCTTTCTTCACCACACAGGTATACGACTAACCGTTACGACACGCCCAGTCAATGCCTCAGTCCTGATACTGCCAGTCCTGAGTGTGCCGCTGTCCTTACTTGCCAGTGCAATACTGAAACCTGACCTTTAAAGGGCAGAATTCAGAAACAAGTGCAAAGAAACACACTGCCATAAAGTTTTTACTTACAAACTGTTATATCACCCATGCCTTACAATGCATCATTAACACAATACAACATGTGATATACTGTTATTGTGATATGTTGTAAATTACTCATTCAGTTTTAAACACCGCACATATAAACCTGCATGTTTTTCAGCTGTTTTAGGAAACATTGTACTGCATGTAAAGAGAATCACTTCCATATTATTGACTAGAATCTGCGCGTTTAGAAAAGCATGTGGTTTAGGCCCAACACTTGCTTATAATTGACTTCTACACTGAGAAAGCACTGATTTAAAAAAAGGAGACGAGAGGAGACAATGGTTGATAAACCACAGGCCAGAGTGAGGGAGAAAAAGAGCACATAGTAAGGGTAGCACTACGAAAGAAAGAGAAATGTAGACTCCATCACAGTCTGTAATTACATGTACATTATAGAGGAGAACAAAGTAAGCCCCTGAAGTCATAACACAAGCATATACCCTCACGAAGGTTTTCATTCACACTGGGGGAAGAGAGCTTAATAACAATACTTCTCATCCTTAGGCCAGACTAGCTGGCGTCGTCATTATGTGTATCTCTTCTTCTGTGCATGTATATAATTGTGCACTCTGTTGCCAAGATACTGTGAATTGTGTTGGTGTTTTTGTCTGTCATACTTGATTTGAAAATGGCACGTGCGTGTTTCAATGGCCTCTGTTGCGCTAAAGCTGAATTAGCCTACAGCACTGACATTTGCTTATTATTCTGTTGATCATTAACTTGTTTAGATGACGAAATATTTTACTATAACTGATATGGAAAATGGTAGAGGATGTTTAGTTACACATAACACTAATTGTTAGGGAGCATAGTTTTCTTCCAGATAATGGGGTGTTTATTTTCAGATATGTGTATTTAAAAAATGATCGTTAAGGTATTGTTTACAAATAGACTGCCTTGAAATTACATTCATTGTATCTTTTGTCAATAGGTTTTGCTGTAAATATGACGTCCATCTGTCAAACTTCATTGAGGAAAAGACAGATCTTAATTTTAAAAGCAAACATCCACGAGTCCACTGATGCCCAATCTCCAAAAGTCCCAAAAATCTGCTCGCAGTTTAAAGCTTCAACCGCTTCCCTGAATGCTTTGTGGGCTGGGCAAATAAAAATATAATTTAAATATAAAATAAACATAGACAGACGCAGAGAAAGTTTTAAAACCTCTTTGGAATATCTTGTGCACAATTAATGCACATATTTGCGTTTTTCGGTAATAAAATAATGCTTTTCCAAACGTAGGCTATATCTTTAACTGATCACATCTATCAAGAACAATTTACTCTCCATGTATTTGTGCTAATTTGAATGTTTAAAAACGAACTTCCTTTAGATTGAAAACTTGTTTTGGTTTTATCGCGTTTGATTAAATCTAATCTTCAACTCCAAAACGATGAAACACCATTAAATTGTCCATGCACGCGCGGACGAAGCAGAGGGGACAGGTATAACATTTTAAGGCAAATAATGCAAAAAACGTCAGCTCCAGTAATCCTTTAAAGCCACTTAACAAAACTAACGCAGGCGTGTCAAACTTACACATCTAAAATTAAACATCTCTCCTGGATCATTATAATGCACAAAACGTCCTTGTTAATTTATTTCTCTATTTTAATTTGTTTCTACCAATACTGGTAAATCACAGCCTTTTAACCTTTTGTATAATGGTTATCATTATTATAAAGACTGAAATTAATATAGACCGTAACAAATTGTTCTCTCTTTCATTAGCGAGAAGTAGCCTAATCTGTCTTTATCAAAACAAACGAAAAGCTGATTAAATTTTATTTGTTGTCCGTTGCGTCCGACGTTAAAACACGTAAAATCTTGCGTCAAATTAATATGGTTGAGGACATGAGCGTAGTGTTATGAGTTTGGTGGCAAAAAATGATATATAATATTAACATTCATTATGTTTTGTAAAATAAACAGAATAATGTTTATTTTTATGTGAAGTACATATCATCTTATTTTTAAATAGAAGTTCTATAGTAAAATGGTGACGCTATTTCATCAAATGGCATTATTGTTCAAGAACTCCTGATAAACTGTACAAACGATGTAAAACAGCATTTCTTCAACAAATACAAAATTAAAATAAAATTTCCCATGGCCAAAATTGTCCAAATAAATATGGAACATTAAATAGGCTATTAATGTCTTTTAAGTGTGTTACAAAATACATCATCTTGGAAACTTTTTCTTGAAACTCCTTTCCTATATAAAGTTCTCTCTCAGTGAACCATCTCTGAAGTGTTCTTGATCCATCTGCTGCTTTTGCATGATTGCTAAAAAATTTAGTCAGTGCAGTCAGTGCTAGATAATACATTTTTGTCAGAAAACATGGATGAGATGCATTTAAAGGAGTAGATCACCTTCAAAATGAAAATTCTGTCATCATTTACTCAGCCTCTTGTCATTTCAAACCTGTATGACTGTCTTTCTTCAGCAGAACACGAAAGAAGATATTTTGAAGAATGTATTAAACAGCCCCCCATTCACTTGCATTGGTTTTGTGTCCATTCAATAGAAGTGAATTGGGGGCTTTAAACAACATTCATCAAAGTATATTCTTTTGTGTTCTGCAGAAGAAGAAAAAGTCATACAGGTTTGAAATGACAAGAGGCTGAGTAAATGATGACAGAATTTTCATTTTGAAGATGAACTACTCCGTTAAACTCCTCTCATCCATGTTTTCAACC
The DNA here is from genome assembly GCF_024868665.1 of Triplophysa rosa. NCBI lineage: Eukaryota > Metazoa > Chordata > Actinopteri > Cypriniformes > Nemacheilidae > Triplophysa > Triplophysa rosa. Next base: position 13,855,815 of record NC_079900.1, on the reverse strand, counting down.
TCAGACACAATTGATCTCTAATCTTATCCAATGCAAAACACTTGCATAATCACTGAGAACAATGAAACTTTTCTCAGGTGAATGTGTGACTTTCCTTTTAAACAGCAATTAGTCTGAACAACAGTCCAGATATTCAACCTTTTGTCTGTGCTAAATGGTGAAAGTGAATATGAGAGATATCGGCATTCAAGTCTGACCCCGTGACCCTGCCTCCCACTGATGTCTCAGGTGCCTTTACCTGTCAGAGTTATTAAAAGTACTTGACAAGTGTGTTTGTCTGTGAATGTGTTTTAAAACTAGCTGCAGGCTTTTGGGTGGTTTAAGGCACTGCTCAATCTGGGCGGTACACCAGAGAGACAGATTGTCTCCTTCTGTCTGGAGGCTGCCAGCAACATCAAAGGTGTTGATGTGTACTCGCTGGTCTTTGAAACTTGCCGAAGTTCTCTCTACCTCTCTGTCTTTCCACTTCTCTTTCAATTTCTGTTTCTCCCTCTTTCTTTCTCTCCTTACATGCTGTGCCATCTGCGAGCAGGCTCTGGCAGGTCTACCCCATGCCCAGGGCAGCTGGAGGAGAAAGAACAAGTGGGAGAGGGAAGCGGTGGGTTGACGTACTGCAGGGCTGACTTACTCCAAAGGGCACAGAATTTTGGCAAGGTGTCTAACTTACAAACCCTGGGGACAGAGATGATCTGCTCATCAATCATCTAAACTCTACAGATATTCTGTTGGAGTGAAAGATCGTCTGCTTGTCCTGTCTGTCTGTGCCACTGGTTCTCTGGCCAGTGACTAACAACAGAAAAATGTAATAATGTCTGTAGTGTGACGAGTTTAATTGTGTCATGTAATTAAATGTTTCGTTGGCATGATGCATTGCCGCTTAACTTTTTGTCTGTTAGACGTTTCCTTAATACTTTTTGTTTTGCATTTGTACAAACTGTGTAAAAGAGTCATAAGCCTGTGATGCAAAGCAGAGCTGTGAAAGATTTCATTGTTTTTAGGAACCTGTCCTAACTCCCCTGTTGACTCATTTCGTTAAAATTTCTGCAATTCCTCATTCTTACCAAAATGTTCAATGTGTTGTGCAAGTGGCAATAACTGAAGGAGGAAATATGAAAACTCTCAAATTTTACTCTGCCTCATGCCATCCCACACTGTAAAAAAAAATCCCGTAAAAAAACAGATAAAGTACTGGCAGAAAATTACCAGTACATTTTCCTTTATTTTACGGACATTTCCATTAATGCTAAAATGCAAATGAATGCAGTGCAAAATGTAAAATACAGGTAAAACAACTGTAAAAATGAACACGGAAAATTCCTTCATATTAATACAGTATATTGTGCCCTATTTTTACGGCTTTTTTTTTAGAGTGCAGATGTACAGTAATGACTTCCCTATTATATTATAATGTAATAATTATATTAAAATGTCATCTACGATTATCTTCTTGTATGGAGGTCAACACAGCAAAGCTCCAAAAAGCACATCCATCAATCATTAAAGTAACCCAAATGACTCAAATGAGTTAATAAATGTCTTCTGAAGTGAAGCAATGCGATTGAGAGGAAAACTACTCATATTTTGAACTTATTTATCTATCGATATGTGTGTAAACATGCTGATCAGCATGTTAAACTCAAATACATGGTCAATAATTTAAAATCGCATTGGTCGTTGCAAGTCTTGTGATGAAATTTGCTATAACTAGTCATCATGAGCAACACATCCTCACTCCCGACTCGTCACATATTTACGCTCGGTCAGCGCCCTTCGGCGTCACTTTTGAGCGCTCAGGGTACCCCTTTGGCGTCGTTTTTCGACGTGAAGGGAACGCGAATTTTACCGTCATTGTGAAAATGCATATTACTGTATATATAATTTGCAATGATGTTTCGTGGTTTTATTTAAGTTTAATGGCCAGGATAATTGCGTTTCCATGACGCTATTCAGGCAGTTTGAGCTAATAATTTACACAGTAACAGTTTATTTATCGTAATATAAAACACAAGATACAAGCAGTAACAATGTCGTTCAAAAATACAGATATTCCAAGGGTACCAACACGAAACGGTCGATTTTTATGAGGAACAGATGTGAAATCGATCACCGTCCGAGGAAGTTACGTATATAATTATACGCTATTGAAATCATTTAAATGTGCAATTATTTAATAAGAGCTCTACTTGTGAGCACTAAGAGAATTACTTGTGTAATATATGCATTAGACATAAACACTGACTTTACTAGTGTTGCTTATGTTTATATTTTGCCAGCACAGTTCTTATGCAAAATAGTTAGTTATTAAGATAAATTAAAAACATGCAGAAATCCACAAGAAACATTTATGAATATACTGACAGAAAAAAGAACAGAACGGTACGTTTTAGAGAAGATGTTTATTGCACATATCTTTCGATCATTTTATAATATTTCTTCCTATAATACAACATACAACACGTACATCATGCATTTGACTGATGATTCGGGAAGTGGTCACGTAACGTTAAAGACTCGGACTCCAGTACAGGCTGCAGGTTTGCCTGCGGAACTACCGTTTGACAAAAGAACAAAAGGGCTCGGCCCCGATGACTCGAGACGAACTAATCATTTCTCTTTCCGGTATAAGGACTCGGACCCGATGACTCGAGAGACGAACTTCTTTACTGTTTCTGGGGTATTAAAGAACAAAAGGACTCGGACCCGATGACTCGAGAGACGAACTTCATTACTGTTTCTGGTACAATGTTGCACATGCGCGGTCAACACAAAAAGAACGAATCACTCGCTGAGACACTCGTTACTCCCGAGTCATTTTAAAGATTCGTTCAAAAAGAACGAATCGTTCATGAACGACCCATCACTAGTAGGCTCCCGCGACCGACTGCATCTAGCTGTTCCGGTTTATATTTTGACCGACCTCATGCACGGACACGCACTGCATCTCCATGTAAAGTTATCGTACGGCTTCGGTGCAAAAAGGTCTGCGAAAGGAATCGTTTGTAATGCTTTTGGTCAGTTTGTTCAATAAAACCTGTGATTGTACTTTTATTCGCGTATTGTGTTTTATATGGTTGAGAAGTGGTTAGGGTGAGGGTGGGCTTGGAGTTAGGTGCTACAAAATATTGAAACCATAAATAATTATGAAATGCTAAGAATTGCACGCATCTCAGTCTGGAGCATTTAGCCATCAGCAACGCAGTTCCCCGTTCGTCGAAAAACGACGCCAAAGGGGTACCCTTCGCGTTCAAAAGTGACGCCGAGGGGCGCTGATCGAGCGTAAATATGTGAGTGAGAACGGGTTGTCATGAGACACGAGAACTGATTTAATTTTAAGAACTGATTTAAATTTGATGTGTGCCCCCATATCTAAATTTGGCGCGCTTAGCTAGTGATAGTGTACTGATATTTGGATATACATCATATGAGCCAACCTGATTTCACAGGTATCTATTCATGAGGTGACTTATTCGCAATTTCGCATGAATTCGTACTTGACACAAAAACGTACGATCACTCGAAAAAACAATACTGAAGCCCCAGCCTTAACCCCGCCCCATGATCACTAAACAGGCCCAAAATATGAACTTTCTGTCGAAAACATATAGTTTCGCTTGAATTTAATGTAAAATTGTTTTGTGTTCAGTTGTGTATAGAAGAAATGAATTTGTATACATCTTGCAGTAAAATATGATAGTTTCAGAGTTTTTTTATATTGCTTTAACAAGCAACTTTTTAGGAGTTGTTGCTTTTGTTTTCTCTATGAAGAAAACTAAAAGCTTGCACTATAAATAGATGATTGAGATAAATTACATTATATAAATGGGGTTTTATTCATAAAAAATGTAGCCTTGTACATTTACATAGTTTTGACCTATTCAATGCTACTCATGATTTCATCATCAATATTAGACACTTTGGCTTGTGGGCTGAAAATGTATACAACTGTATCGGTAACTGAAAACATTTGCATGATGCTTCACTCACAGCCCTACAGTGTAATGAGAGATTTCTGGAGTATCACAAAAAATGACTGAGTACACCCTTTGCAAAGTTTTATTAATAGTTTATTTCATCCTCTGTAGCATTAAGAGTTTACAGTAAAACTGTAAAACCCAGGGACACTGTTTTGATCGCTTGGCTACACACGTTCCCTCTCCATGCTGACTGAACTGCTGTTACTACAAGTGGGGATTTCAAATGCCGTTTTCAATCATATCCAAGAGCCACATCTCCATAACATTCAAGTTCTCCGCTCAGCTCTCACAAGTAATCTGCCAGAGGAATGTAGCCCAGCTACTCTGACCAATTAGCCAAATCCGTTTTCAGAAGTGGGTGTGTCTGAGTCCCCAAGGCTCCAGAGAGGAGACTAAAATTTTAGCAGAATCAATGGAAGACTCACACCTTTGCCAGGAGGGAACACCCAGTAGCCACCTTGCAGGTCCTAAGAACTTAATCCCCCAGTACACACCCACTCACGGACTGTAAAGATTCTCATTTTTAAGGTCATCAATCATTTAGAGGCTAACATTACAGCTGAGTGTCAAAACAGCAGAGTACTACGCTTTGGACAACATGGAATAATAAACAATAGAAGAATAACTATTTGTTTTCATTAAAAACAAAAAACTGAAACCCACCTGCTCTTCTCAGTTAAAGCCTTACATTAAACACGGGTTTAATGGGACTATGGGGTTATGGCAGCTCTCTCTATACGTGGGTGTGTATGTACACCTTGTACATTCGAAGAACGCCATGTTAACCCACACTGTAATGTTATCATTATAAAATAATCATATTAATCATTAAATGTTTTCCACCTTTGTACACAGTCAAACAGCCCCCGCAAAAAGTTCAATTTGGGCAATGCTACCACTCATAATGCACTAAATTATAGCTTTGAAAAATGAATGTTGGCCTGACTACTGAGCTGCTGAATCTGCCAAGCACAAAACCATTGCTATTAAACACATAGAACTGTACAAAGAAAAGTCCACGTGCACTGATAAAGTGGAATAAAAAGATGCAACTGTTCTAGCACGAGGATATCCTGGAGAAAACCTGGAGAAATGACTAAATCTCTCATGTGATTCTGCCAGATGTCTGCTTTAGTAAGTATAATTATCATTTATAACTTTACATTATAAAGACTATACACTATAAATGCTCTCCAAGCATTGGCAGCCGTCTGGGACGGCTCTCCAAGCGACAGGTGTCCTAGTTTATTGTGTTATCAATTAAATCAGTTCAAGAGCTGTGTAACTTGATCAAAGAGAATGATCGCACCGGGATAAAATTGCCAGTACGACAACAGAGGCAAACGGGAAAAGGGGGTCTGAAAGAGCATTACGAGGCTGATTTAAGACACGATTTACATGTACTCTGGTTACAAAGCATGTAACTTTCAGAATAGATAAGAATACAGAATTATTTATTGTTATGTCTCTGAGGGGACAGTGATGGATTAATCACATAATAAAACTCACAAAAGATTCTTTATTTATTGTGAGATATTTGAGGCTTATTTGTTAATGTTGGCACTTTGAGAGACTTAGTTAACAAAGTCACCTTGTGCAGTGTGAGAATGCTTCATCTCACACCCTTGGAAAGTAACCAAACAAGGCAGTCTGATACACACTGTACCTTCAGCAACCCACGAACTGAGTCTGAGTAGGCTTTGAATTCATCAGGCGTGATTGCCCCGGGGAATTCACACCTTTTGAGGTGTCAATGTACTAAACAATGTTTGTGTGGCATGGAACTGCTATTAATCCTCTACAAACAATTCAATGGACAGAATGCGGCACCTTGACTCAGATTTTCTCAGAATTTGGCTATGTCACCAGTCTGACATACTTTCTGGCCTTTTAGGCCTCACCCAAAAAAAAGAGAGTACAGGGTTGCTTTGGATAACATGCTGAATGTGTACTGTATTAGAGAATCAAATGGGCAATTCCAGGGTTATGTAACGTTTTCAGTCAAAACTTGCAATACAAATTCTCAGAGAATGTATTACCAATATATTGAATCAACTGTTTATATTTCATTTAACCCCTGATGAGTCCAGACATCAGAAAAATATGAACAAGTTTTCTATTTTAAAAGAGGGAAAATGTATGTGTTATAGATGTGAACAAAAGAACACGTTTTTATGAGACGACGTACTTTGCAGATTTCTGTGAATTAAAATGTGCAAAAAATATTTTCATGTGTCCATTTGTGAGGAATATGGACTGTTATGGATGTGACAATTGACTTACTTGACAATGGAAAACACACACAAAAAATTGATTTAAAAGCTTCACAAATATTGACGTCTGACCTATTACGCTAACCTTTAGTAAAAACTAGATAGTTTGTGCTTTGTTCTTCAATCTCTAAAATTAGTAACATTATGAATTAAAATTGATATCTTGAAGAAAAAAAACAATGCTGTCTGATGAATGTGAGCATATGTTGGATTTAAAAAATCCAGGAATATAAATGCGATAATTCAATAAAATTATTTAATCCATCTTTATTTACTTTATTTATTTAGGACACAAAGTACATATTGTTAAAGGGATAGTTTACCCCAAAATATAAATTACAGTAGCCTATGTCATCATTTATTTACTTTATAGTTGTTCCAAACCTGTATAAATGTCTTTGTTCTGATGAACACACAGAAAGATATTTGGAAGAATGCTTATAACCAGACAGTTCTTGGATCCCATTGACTACAATAGTTGGTTCTGTTGAACACAAAAGAAGATATTTTGAAGAATGTAGGAAAGCAAACAGTTCTGGGGCACTTTTGACTACCATTGTCATTTTTCCTACTATGGTCAAGAAGACTATGGTAGGTCAAAGAACTGTTTGGTTACAAGCATTCATCCAAATATATTTCTCTGTGTTCATCAGAACAAAGAAATTGATATAGGTTTGAAACAACTAGAGAGTGAGTAATTCCTGAAAGAATTTTCATTTTTGGGTGAACTATCCATTTAAAATATAAAACATAAAAACACCAAATCAGTCGATTTCCAGTGACTCTTCACAGCTCAGTTAGTGTGGTGGTCTTACAGAGGCCGATTGAACTGGGAGATAAGTTATCCAAACTCCTCCCTGTCTGACCCTGCAGTTGGCCCTGTACTGCGGTGCCCTCTGTGGATTCTGAGAGATGGCAATCTGTCTGTGCCCTCCTCTGTGTTTACCCTCCCAGTGGTTTCATCCTGGAGGCTGAGCTGCAGGCCTGGGGCACATATGGGAACTGGTGATGTGCTGGTGGTGCCCCTTCCTGTGGCTGTGGTTCATTACTCTCTGTAATCACTGCACTGTGGGTGTCTGAGCGCTACAGGGGACCTGCACGTCACAATGGGCATCAGGACCCCCAGACAAACTGCAAACAGGGTGCTACGATTTGTTAGGGAATAAAATCAATGCAGGGAGATGCCGTTAGTCAGGGAATATGATGGAACATCTTCAATATGTAATGGTTTACGCTGGTGGTAGGAATGGATTATGACATCATCATCATTTGAGAAACTTACCATGTTGTGTTCTCTATGTTCTTGCATATATGTTTTCTCACTCACATGGGCAGGGGAGGGGGGATGTATAGGCCATGCATAACTTCTGCACAATTTTCCTCGTAGTTTTACCACAATGCATATTCATAATAAAATGGTCTGTGTTGCTCTGGACATGCTTGTATAAAGCGTATAGAAAAGGCACCAGAAATTCAGACACAAGGCAAACAGAGAAAGAAAGAAAAAACATTGGAATTTTTTTCTCAGATCTTCAGGGTTTTACAGCAATTATTGTGAAGTGTTACCAGATGTCTCGTGGCGGAGGTTATCTTATCCTTGAGCTTTGCTTTCCTTAAAGCTTTCTCAGATTAAAAACAAAACAAAAACACCATACAACCACATGGCAGCGGGCTATGATTTATGTTGTCATTCGTAAGATACAGCTAAATCAATAAAATACTCCTTTTATGCTTTTCTCAAGCATGTTTTCAACTCGGATCTGTACATTTTCTCTCTGGAGTTTACTGGCGGTCCATCCAGAGTGGATTACGTTTCAGCGGTGGCTTTTGAAATCCGCTAGACCTGTTTCTTTCTTGGACTGAGCCATTTTGGCTTAATCCTCAAATTGCACTGAAAATATAGCTGTATTAGCGGTCCCTTTCTCTGGATGGATGAAATATTTAGTTAAACAATCTTTTTTAGGTTGTCTCAGTTATTTAACCCCGGGGCGGTTTCTATTTTACCCAAAGACAATGAGGTTTTTCAGAGAGAGAGTGTGTGTTGTTTTTGGATGGAGCAATATCATGCCGCGTTTGGTCTCGAGTAATTTTCCATGTGACAGTTTAGATTTTATTCAGAGAAACATGCAGAACTTGTTTCGAAGTCAAATCTTCAATACCCCTGAGAATGGGCAAATTGCAACGGAAGCCTGTTCTACTAAGTACCGGTCGTTCATTTCACAGATAGGGATCAGTAGGCAAGAGTGCATAGAACATACATCTGCGATGTTTGATGCAACTTATGTGAGACTTGCTATAACATACAAAGCTATCTTCATTGAACTTCAGTCAGTGCGTAGAGTATTTCATACAGAATAATATACAGAATAAAGATGATTAACAGACGAAAATATCATTGTTACACTTTTATAGCTCTTTTATAGACTTAATGGAGTTGGATAACATGACTGAAATCATTTGGTTTTTGAAAAAAGAAATGAGAAAATGAGAAATGTTTAAGCTCCTTTTCAAATCTCTGACATTTAATTGAACTTTTGACTGGTACCTTGGCAATGTAGTGTGTGAGAATTGGGAAGGCCTCTTCTGAAACTCATAAACAAACTCTAAGAAGAGATCTCAATTTCCATTTGCTCACCATTCAATCTCATTGCAAGTGAGAAATTAAGATGTCATTTTTGTTTTTTCTTTCCTTAATGAAAAGCATAAACAATAAAATGGAAAGAATATTTGTCTTTGAGTCAACTGGCAGGGAATGTCTGGCAAAAGAATGTGAGATGGCAAAGTCTGCTTTCTCCAGTCTGAGGTGACAAAGAGCCTGTTAAGACCCAGCTGGAGGTTTAATTATGCCATCATGAAACATTTTATTGTCAAGTAATTGTGTGATGATAAAAACAGCATTAAAACATTGAAACTCATTTAAGCGCATGCACATTTTGTCCTCACACGCACACATACAGAAATCTGATGAATGGAACTAAAACAGAATTTCTATGGCACAGTTATGCTTTATTCTTTCATTTGGTATAAGCTTTGCACATATACATTATAATATATAAAATATAACATATACTGTATGTCCACATATATGAACTATAATGTTTGATATGTTCATATACAGCCATACAGCTGCAGAAAAAAATATAACAGACCACTCCTGTTTTGCCTTTAATCAGAATTTCAGTCCAGTGTCTGTTCAATTTCAGAAGTGATATAAAGTCATCCAACAGCAATGTGAAAGACTGACAGCACGACAAGACACATGAAAGTTGTAAAACTGCCTTATTGCATAATACATTCATTTTTGAACTGATCCTAATATACATGTGTTGTGAAAACATTTATATGAACGTTTTCTTTGCAGTATTCAAGATCTGCATTTTGTTATTTTGACCACTTTGTCCCATTTCAGTTGACTTTACTTAGATTTTGGGAGAAATGTTGTCACTAGTTCACAGAATGAAAGAAAAATGATCATTTTACTTAGACACGTGATTTCAGAAAAAAATGATTTTGTTTCTGAGGCAGCATTTGTGTACTGCGGTGACATTGATTCTGAAGATATTGTACAATAATTCATCCTGTGAGTTCTGATTGCTTTGTGTAATTTATTTGACTTTAATGACATGATAGAAAAACCACGCTGTGTGGTGTATAAGCCTCCAGCCCTGTAACTTGAAGTTCATTTAATTAGTGGCCTGCAGAATTGGGCAGAAACAGACATTTTGGATTGAGTGTGCGGTAGGGCAGAAGGACAAGGGTGGAAAACAGAACTGACGTAACTGAGTGGCTTTATTCACGTTAGGAAATTCTGTGATATTGCTTTTACAAACCTGACAACACTGAGCTTTTTTATCATTTTTAATATCATATCAGTGAGAAACAGTTCCTTGAATATTAAAAGAAAGTATAACACGAAAGTGTCTGCCAAATGCAAAAATGAAAATGTTAAGGGATTAGCTATCACTACTGATACTAAGAATATACATACGGGGCTTATATAGCAAATGTAATTCTTTTTAACCAAAGAGTAGGCATAGTTGTCAGCAACTGTTTGTTGAGGAGATGAAATTGTCTCTTTTGCATTGAAGAACAGGGCTGCAATCAAATGTTTAATAAACACAAAGTAAATGAGCACTGTCACACTCAAGTAATTCCTCAGTGCTTGATGAGTCCACACACAGCATCACCACATAAAGTAAAATATTTGTAAACACTTTATTTGAACGCCTCTGTGTGTGTGTGTTAGTGGGAGGGATCGTCGAGCTAGCAGATCTGCTCCCCCTCTAGCCTGACTGCAGATGGCTTCAATTGAGCAGGAGATGGTGGGTGGACATGCTTGGTGGTAATTACTAGGACACCTCTGTATGATTCTTTAAATAGCCGCCTTGTTTGCACTAAAAATAAACCCTGGAGTACATAAAGAAATCATGACCTCTGACCTTTGACAGGAGGCACAAAGACTTTGACCATGGCCCCATAAATAGCGGAGGCCCCATGCACAGCTCACCTGCAAATGTCACCACACACACACACGCACACACTTAATGAGGTGTAATTGTAGCGCAGCCTCAGGCAGCAGGGCTTTGACTTAGGACGGATGGTAACTCCAGTTTAGATTGCAGAATAGTCATAGTCTGAAGTTGTCTGGCAGATTGTTGCAAAGGTGAGAAGCATATACTGTAGGTTACCTGCATTTACCTAAATCTATATTCTCTATAAATATTTTGACTTTGGGATGACAGCTGGATAGAGATTGCATTGACCCCAAAAAGCTTCACATGTAAGCCACAGATTTTTACATTTTCACATGACACATGAAAACTGTGATAAAAACCAAGAAGTCCCCAGCATGTAAGAACATTTCAATAGCATTCTATGTGACATTGATGTTGTATGTAGGTCTGTCTATTTTAAAGTAGCTAAAAATGAGATGCGATTTTCCTTTTTGCCAGGCACTTTTTTCCAAAGCGACATACAGTACATACAAAGCACGTATTTTATGAACTTGTGTGTTCCATCTGAAACTCATGACCTTGCTGTTGCTATCTCCACTAGCAGTTGAGCTACAGGAACTTGTTTAAAATGACTCGGCCTTTGTTAAAACATCAGAGAAAGCCAGCTGACTAATGGGCCGCAACAGATGTTTGGATCCAATTGAAAGTCTAAAACCTGCGTGAACTTTGACCCAGCCTTCACCAAGCTTCAGCCAATAGTACGCTGGCAGGCCATAGACATAAAGACAAATGGCCCTATCAGTGTAAAGTGCCTAATGACAGAGGCGAGGGGGGTCAGACATATGTGATGGTGGGGGGGTCAGACACATGTGGTGGCCCTTGATAAGCGGCTCTGAAAAAAATGCCTATTTGTGGGTGCTCTGTGGATGAGGAACCTCACCTCCAGCTGAGAAGAGGAAACAGGTTGGTTTGCTCCAGCAAAGCCATGAAAAATTCAACCACAAAAGCTTACTGCAGCAACCATTATCTGAATTTGACTGACAAGTGTACCGAAGCATGAAACCAGCTTCCAGGATGTTTTAACAGGAGAAATCTTGTTATCATTCATATAGAATTTGATGGGAAATGAGTTCATATTGAAATCTTTGACTTTTGGTCATGGCAGATCTGAGCACAATGTTGAGATCTCCTTTGAAACTCTGAAGAAGTCTTTATTAACTCTCATTGCTGTTTTCATTTTTTACAAGGATCTCAATTTTTTAGGTATTTGTGCAGAGTACATTGAGTAGTCATCAAAACATTGTAGATAGTGATAAACTATGGCACAGTGTTCTCAGGAAAACCAGATCATGCTGTGCACATTTACAAAGAAGAGGAAAGGCCTTTACATTTTCGTTTGGAAGTGATCCAGTCGGACAGAACCACTGCAGTCTCTGGAGAGGTTATGGCACGTCTTTGGCCCCAGTGGCTCTCTGAGACTGGGAACTGATGATTGCTTCAGTATGTGCACGAGGTAAAAGGAGGGAAGATGTATGAGATCCGTTCAGCTGCATTGTTAGAAAGTATTCCACATGGATTTGCGTATGTGAAAACCCATCATTTTCTTGCTGTGTGATCATCTGACATCCTGGATGTTTGTTTCAAGCTGGTCACTTCCGTCAGACGCTGTTTTCTTTTCAGAGGGTTCTTTGGACTATTTCATTGGGTTTTTCAAGACTGCTTATTTTGTGTTTGCTCAACTGAAGAACAGAGCTGATCTTAAAAAGCTTAATTGGTTTTAATAGTTTATCCAAACCCGTTTTCTCTCTCACATACACACACACAAACACAAACACATTAAAAACTTTTGTATTTTCAAATATCAGTTAGTAAAAAAAAACACTGTGATATTAACCATCTTTAAAATGATATATAGCCTTTTGATATTGTAATATTACTGTAATGCATTGCACAAATTCTCCATTTATTTTTGTACTGTAAAAAAACATATAAATATGGCTTGAAAAAAACTCACTTCATGGATTTTTTAATACTTATGTTGTTATTTGTTTCATATTGTTTGACTTAAAATATTATTGATACATTTTCATGATATCTGATATCTGTGTAAATCTGACTTTATACTTTTATTTTGGTCAATTTGATTGCATTTGTTTCTGAGAAAATCATTATAAAAAAATGTTTCTGGCATAATACATGTACAGTAATGTGTCTGTGAAATATTATTTTTATTTGCTGAAAAATTCTGCTGTTAACATTGTAATTATTTATAATGGAACAGAAATAAAAAGTGAGGTCAGGTGGCCTGTTTACACATAAGTTAACACGTGGTTCTTAAATTTAACGCTGGAAAAATGTCTCTCAATGATTTTCAGCTGGTTTTTAAAACAGTTGTGAGGGACATGAATTAACCATCTAGCTGTTCTGTAATAGATTTTTCATGGCTGAGAATAAATGCTGAAGTGCTTTAAGTCTGAGTTGGTTTAATCTGCTAAATAACTTTTTCTTTCACATGTATATTGGCAAAATTTTCAAAACTAAATCTATTATATAAAATGCAGCTACTGATGATAATTTGTTTAATTGTTATAAATAACAATTATGAATGTTGTTTTTCTATATCATTCAAACAAAAGTCATTTCCAGGTTCCACTGTCTTATATGTATAACTATATGAATAGGAAAGACCAGGGTTGTTTGACACACTTTTCGTTCTTTATTCAATAGCACTAGTAAAACAAACATTAGGTTACTCAAATGAAAAAGTAAATTAAAAATTTGGTTCCTTGGGTGAAAAGTCATTGGGTAAACAACAAACATATTAAATGTTACAAAATATACTTTAACAACATTTGTACTGGTAAAAAATTATAACCCAAACTTGCCTGCTTTTTATTTTTGATATGAATCATTTAATATAATGCAGCACCAAATATATTTTAATTATTTTCCGAATAATTTGTTTTGTATGTAATATGTTTTAAATAACATTGCCAGTAGCGAGTTTTTAGATGATCCTGTTGTTGCCTGATATAATTTCTATTTTATTATATAAGTTCATTAAACTGTATGAGAGATCAACAATTGGAAAATGTTTTATAATTTATTTGCTACATTTCTTTTACATTTAGCAAATTTAATTAGATTAATTTCAGGTCAGACTTTAGTCAAACTCATGATTGTTGATGTAAGGATATCAGCAAGATAAACCTGCATATTTGACTGTAAGTAACCATTTATTTAGTACAAAAATGAACACACAAAAACACCAACGTTACTTTACTTTTTTAACTTTCATTTTATTTTACAATTGCTGAATATGCTCAGTAAATGTAAATAATTTAGCTGCTCTCTTAAAACTACCCTCGGAAGTGGCAGTTTGCTTTTGGTATGACTTGCGTAATAATGTCTCCACCTCGGCAATGCATCCCCACTCTGTGTAGGTTGTTGTATTGTTCTGCCCTCTACTGGTGACATAATTTCCTTCTCTTTTATCATTAGTCTAACAAAACAGCTTTTGATTGTCGTCATGTGTCGGTCGTATTTTTTTTGTCTAACTGAAACATGTAATAAATAAGTTAATTAAATATAAAAGTTATTGCACAACCTAAGAAAGGTGTACGCCATGAATCTTATTTAAACATTAACAACAAAACAGCCCCATATGTGCTTCTAAGCCGGTACTTGTTTGAAAGCCTGTGAATGTTAAAATGCCATTTTCCTAACCTCAGTCACACAATGTTCTCCCAACAAGCAAAATCACCCACGTGTTTCTGATTGCCCGCTTTCCTCATTGACAGGAAACGTTTTCTCTGACGGTGCGATTTCTCGAACATCTATTTCAGTGATATTTTTCAATTTTATAAGTGGTATTTCAAAAATTAATCTTTACTACATTAAATATTTCACAGAATATTTGCCCGACCTATCATTGTACAATAGATTTTATAATTTAACAAGTAAAGGAGAAGAAAATGTACAGACTAAAATATGAATAAATTACTAAAATAAAAAAACCTGAAAATATTCTAGCCAAACACAGGTGGGAGAAAAATAGATTACATGGACTCATAAAACTATAGACAGGGAGTGTTAAGCATCAGACAAGCAAACAGCCCAAACCCAGACCGTTTACCTAATAGTCAACAGTCTGCCTCTGCTAGACTAGGGAGTGTTGAACTATTAGATAATTGATCATAATTGAAACCACAAATGCAGGAAGGCCAAATTTAAAGGCTGGGAATGATTACCTCTGGTGGCGAGCTGGGGAATTGAAGGATAAGAGGATTTGGCAACACTTTAGCAACCTGTCACTTTTTCGGCCTCTTACGTAAGTGTGCAGCTTTACAACCACCAAAAATATGAAACATGTTTTTTTTATGGTAAAATCGAAGTTAAAATGTTTTGTTTAGCTAAGCTCAGGATTGTGATATGTGTTATTTTTTGCCGACCAGGTTTAAATCCATGTTTCAATTCCTAATCCCAATCAGCCTTATGTTTTGTTGAATGAGAAAAAAAGGTTTGTTCATTAAAAAAAACATTCCCTACTGGCCCTCTGTTATGTCTAAACCCATCTCATTGAATTACTATTATTGTCATTATACACTGTAAAATCTAATTAGTTAACCTTACTTAAAAAAGCATGCAAACCGATTGCCTTAAAAAACTAAGTAAAATGGTTTTGATGAAGATATAATATTGGCTGTTGCCGTGTGAAGCCTCCATGTTTTAAGTGTTAGTGTTTTGACAACTGTCCTCTTTTGGCAGCAGAAAAAATACAATTCTTACAACTCCAGTCCATCAGCAAAAAAATATTTTAAGATTGTAAAAAAGGGGAAGTCTCTCTAGTAAATGCGAATAAAGTACACCATTGTGAACACTGTAAAAAACTGCTCTGCTCCTGGGTAAAACTGCTGAAATATCCTCACCTCCAGTGTACTTAGGCTTGTGTCAATAAAGCAGCATCGAGGGTAGGGCTGCAACAACGAACGTTGTCAACGAATTTCATTATCGATTAGTTGGTCTGTGACGTCACTTGCGAGCTGCGCAGTTATAAATCAAGCGCGTCTTCTTCCCTTTTAAAATTACCGTTTTAGATGTGTCTCTCTGTGCAGCATGAGCTGCGCAGTTTTAATGTCAGACGTGTCTCTCCGTGGATGCGTCTCTTCGTGCAGCGCGAGGTGCGCAGTTTTAAAGTCAGATGTGGTTCTCCGTGGATGCGTCTCTCCGTGCAGCACGAGGTGCGCAGTTTTAAAGTCACACTTGTCTCTCCGTGCAGCGCGAGGTGCGCAGTTTTAAAGTCACACGTGTCTCTCCATGGATGCGTCTCTCCGTGCGGCACAAGTTGCGCAGTTTTAAAGTCAGACGTGTCTCTCGGTGCATGCGTCTCTCCGTGCAGCGCGAGGTGCGCAGTTTTAAAGTCTGGTGTGTCTCTCCGTGCAGCACATGTTGCGCAGTTTTAAAGTCAGACGTGTCTCTCGGTGCATGCGTCTCTCCGTGCAGCGCGAGGTGCGCAGTTTTAAAGTCAGACGTGTTTTGCATGCATCTCTTCAAGCTGCGCAGTTTGAAAGTTTAAAGGGGAGAGGTGTTTTAAATGACAAAATTAAAGATTATATTAGTAAAACCCAATTTGTGGCGTTTGCACTTTGCAAAGTACATAATAGGCTAAATACCCTGATTTGGTGGTTTATTTAGTTCAGAGGTGGGTAACGAAGTACATTTACTTGAGAACTGTACTTAAGTACACTTTTTGAGTATTTGTACTTAAGTATTACTTTTTCTGTTTACTTTTTACTGTACTTCACTACATTTGAATGACAAATATCTCACTTTTCATGGCACAAAAAATGATTTCCTTGGCCGACCTTCCCCTCGCTCCCACGTTTGGGAGAGACTATTGTCAGTTGCTTTTCAAAAAACACACCATCATTTCAGACGTCATTGCTCTGGAAAGGTTTTTCACGTGAGGTATATGATTTGCTCATTTCTTTTGTAGCTGTCTGTTAAAGGTGTTGGTCTACCACATCTAGATCTCATCTTGAGGTGTGATCGATGGTTTCATGCAAATATGGCGAATGAATTAAGAAGCAATCAACGTGTCAAGACCTGTGATACAGCAAGACTACTTCCTGCTGAGGAGTAGGCCTAAGTGTACCTGACACCTCCCCGGGGCAGAGCAGTTCTGCTCCATCTGTGTGTAATCTCACACAATGCCAAATAAAATAGAGAGATGGAAAGATCATTATGTGTATCAGGAGGTTTACATGACTTTGAGACTTCTCTGATGTCACAATGAGAATATAAAGGATATATTAAAATGCATTTATGTTCCTGGCAGATGCGTTTAATCTAGAGCAGTTACAAATACAAAAGCCCTTAAGACTGAAGAATAACTAGAGTGCAGCAGATGGAATCGCTGGTTTAATAGTGATTTAATATGACGGACGGGCATCAAACCAACAAATGTTATGGAATATCTGTGTCTTCACTGTGTGTGGATACACAGAAGTGAGATCATGTGAATTGACAATACTCATTAAGAGGATGGCACTTGCTAGTTTAAGAAATGAGAATTCACGAATACTTAAGTAAAAAAGCTAAGTACAAAAAATGAAAATAAGGAAACAGGTAAATTTTGGGTGAATAAGAACATTTGGGCAATTTTGTATGCTTACAGTTGTGCTTTCCCAAATAGTTTAGTACATTTTCTTGTGAGCTGATTCATTTTTGTCAAATCTTCAAATGTGTGAATAGGCTATTATAAAAATGCATTGGTGTATTTCAACGAGAAGAAAACATTAAATGAACCGCTCACAGCTACAAGAATTGTGTTGAATCCTATAAGAGATAAATGAAGAAGCCTTGAAAAGCCTTGTTAGAAGCATTTTAATATATTTGAATAATCTACAGATATGACAGACATGAGATGACTAATACAGAAAGTTAAAGGTTAAAAGGGTTGTTTTCTCAGATTTTATGCCAAAACACTGAACCACCAAATTCTGCATGGCTCGTTTAGTGAAGATGTGAATTTAGCTGAGATGTATTGCCGAAGATGACCTTTTTGATTAAGGGGGAAATTAGATTTTCGCCAGCCCAACTGTTCAACTGCTACATCATGAGAATGAATGACACTAAACATCAAGCTCTTGAACTGTCAAATGTCCTGGACTTGACAAAAAATGACAGCTGTCATATCAAGAGCAGAACTGACATTAGAAATGACTTACCTTCTTTTTACTAAATCTCATTCATCATTGCCCTCATCTTATTTATTATGATCCTCTCTAATCCGTTCAATGAGCAATATCTTTAAGATTAGCACCATACATTTGTAAATTCACACAAAAATAGAAAGACAGAATAATGGTATGAAAAGATAGAAATATTGAAGAGCAACACATAGCCTACAACAGCATCGATATCTGAATGGGAGGAGCGCATTTGCCTTATGTCTCTATATATAAAGATCTGCTGTGCTGCATGGTAAAGTAGCATTTTGACGGAACTGCTTTTTAAAAACAAACCTCGTGAAAAATATTATCCCTTTTTCTCTAGATTTATTTATGGTAGTAAAAATAATGGATATTTTTAAACTTTCAGTTTTAGTGTTAGTCTTTTGCGCACAGGTGTGCATTACTGGATCAAGTGTCACTGAGGACAGAGATATGTGGACAGACGTCAAGAACTTAGAAGTATTTATTTTATATAACTAGCTATTGATTGTTTTTTTTTACTTTGTGCAGTTTAAACGTCGTCGTATCATTTTTTCATTTATAGGTGATGCCATTGAAAACAAATGTATTAGTGCACTTTGCTGATCTGGTGAAGCGAACTAAAGAGCAACAATTCCATGGATTAATGGGCAGAAGTACAGGTAATGTGTGTATACTTCTTTGAATAGAGACATAGCTCTGTCAGAAAACCCAAAACCATCATATCTGAGACCGTTTGGGGCGGAAAATGCCCAATTTAGGTCTGAATTTATTCAAACACAGAATTCAACTATTCGAAAAATTCATAGTTTTTCCACAGATATGCTATATATATGACACTAATATGTATGCATTACATTAAAACATCAGATCTCTAGCCAAATACTATTGAGGCATAGTTTTGTTGTTTTAGAAATGAATTTATTCTTCCTCTTTAGGAATCACTCAGCCTGCACGACTTGGTGGAAGAAGTAAGTTTATATCCTTATCGGGTTTACGTGCTTGCTTGCACTCTTGTTTATTGATGGATTTATGTGCATATGCTTATTTAGATAAAAAACACTCTTATTTGTTTTAAGGAAACAAGGGGGAGATTTTTGTTGGACTTATGGGAAGGAGATCTCCTAGTAAAGGTAAAGATATTGTCTATATGACCATAACATTTTCAAGGTTCTGAACATATAAACCCTTCATCGTATTGGATGTCTTCTTTGCTTTCAGATTTTCAAGAGGAAAGGGACAGACCACAACTTTACTCACTATGCAACTGAATTACGACCTGCTGTCTGTTGCGTTAGACACAAAATAAAAAAATACAACATTTAATCTGCAACATATTTTATACATGTTAGGGGTTTTTCAAATCTTTAAAACTTTAAATATGATTAAATAAAAACAAAATGTGTGTTAAATTAGGAATCCACAACATCAAGCAATGCAGGCTGTATGGGTTTGACATGATTTAAAACGTAAAGATATCCAGTAATAAAGTGCAATAGAAAATATGATTCACTTTCTTTATAATTCACCGAATAATTTTTATGTGTGTGACTATATGACTGCGTAACTTGATAACTAAATTGAAAAAAGAAAGAGGGTGTAAAACAAAATGATTATGAATAATAATAAAAAAAATCATTTTTTGTTGACTTCACTTTATTGTTACTTCCTTAGAGTGTTGTCTCACTGTTTTCCTCTGGTGATAAATATGCCATCATCTTTGATACACATAAAATACTGTTTAGAATAAGTTAAACAAGATAAATAAGTTTTAAAAATAAGGAAAAGTGTGCGTTCAATGAGTCTATATTAGGTATGTGCTGTACTGCATTGTGACCAGCAGGTGGCGATAACTTGCGTTCTGGTACACGGAGCGCTCGACGCCGAAGAAGTCGATGTTACTGTGTGTTTTGGTTTTGGGTTAAGTAAAATAGTATGGTAAATTCAATAATAAAACGTCCTTTAAAATTGCAGACTTACGAACAGTCGCTGTGATAGAAGACTGTAGTTAATCTGCAGTCGTTTAACGTAACCAACCCGAATGTTGAATCTGCAGACGCGATGGTGTTTTATTGTAGTGCGTATAACTGCAAAAACAGTACGAAGGACAAGAGTCTCTCATTTCACGCGTAAGCTTATTAAATTCTTTATTAACTCCTTATGTACGAGCCGAAATCCAAATGATATATCTGTTTAGTTGCATTTCAGGTTTCCTCTGCACAACCCCAAATTGCTGAAGACATGGCTGAAGAATTTAAGATGGAAGGACTGGACTCCAGCTTCACACAGTAAACTCTGCTCCGTCCACTTTGAAAAGAAATGTTTTATGTCCGAGGGGAAGAGAATAAGACTGACACCAGGGGCTGTGCCAACCATCTTTACATTCTCAAACCGAAAGGTGTGGACTCCAGTCATAATAACAATCATCTGGATGTCTTTGTACATTAGGCACTTATTTTCTGGCTTTCTTACTGCAGGCTAAGATCGACCCAAGAAGTAGAAGGGCTTTGGTAAGTTACACAACCTTACGTGTGTTTCATTAACATATTAGAATGTTTTTAGGAATATTTATGTAACATGCTCTCCCTTGTTTATTAATCATTAATCAAATGTACATCTCCCATTTGATTTGGGTTTAAAGGGTATTGTTGGCAACTTGAATCCTTCTCATCCAGCTGTACAGAATATGACAGCAGACTCAGAAAAGTTGGATCAGTCCAGCTCTGAGAACAGTGCGAAGAAAAGATTAAAAATCACAACAGAAGACCCACAAAACAATGAGCTCATGGGACAAGAGGAAAGGTTTGTAATTGTTCATAAGAAAAGTTCATAACTGTCACTGATGACTTTGTTCACTTTGGGTAGAAGATTGCATTGTAAGATTGTCTAGAATAGACTTTATTCTTTGTCAACATTCCCTCATCTTATTCACCACCACAATCATCAGACGTCTGCTTTCATTGTTATTTCTACTTTCTGTGTATTTTCATGCCTAAACAGACCACCATGGACCATCCTGGGAAATTATGCTCTTGACAAAAGCATGACTATATCCAGTTTTTTTCACAGTGGATACTGTTTGCCAAAGGTATTGCATTTGTTTTCTGTTTATCTTTTTCCTCTTAAAGGGATACTTCACCCAAAAATGAAAATTCTGTCATCATTTACTCACCTTCGAGTTGTTCCAAATCTGTATAGATTTCTTTGTTCTGATGAACACATAGAAAGATATTGGGAAGAATGCTTCTAACTAAACAGATTTTTCCCCCCATTAACTCCCACACAGATTTGGAACAACTCGAAGGTGAGTAAATGATGACAGAATTTTCTTTTTTGGGTGAAGTATCCCTTTAAAAGCTGTGTAGCACTTTATAATATTTTGTACATTTCTGGTTTTGCCCATCAACAAATTTTGAATAGAAGACTCAGACAGATACTTGATTCTTTATAATATGTACAGTACTGTTACCTCAAAAATATTTAGACACACACCTAAAAATGTCTATTTAAAGTTTTAAACCTAATTGCATCCGACGATAATAATAAAATGTTCAATATTAAAATATATGTTTTGTTGCCACTATATGTGTGTTGTTTCCTTCACAGAACCTTCGCTGGGCAGGAGATGATGATTTAAATATAGTAAGTATTTATGTTCTTTGGATAATTTTGAAAGAGAACTTTTAAGTATTTAACATTTATGGCAAACACTCAACAATACATTATTCTCTCCTAATCCAGATGCCACATGTAGTTTATGGAGTTCCAGGACAAACAGAACCCCATATAATTGAGGTAAGCTGGTTAACACATTATAATAAGTAAGCTTATAAAGAATGAAAGATTTCAGTTCAAATGAATTATTATCCAGTGCTCAAGATTTTATCATGCAGGTTGTATCAGATGCATGGCATTTTCTGGAAATAGGAAAGATCACATCAGATAATGATGTTAATTTTTACCGCTGTGATGTAAATGAAATCCTTTCTCCCAGGTTAAAGAGAGGTGGGAGTGGCTTGGCCTTGATGTCAGAGGCCCGTTCCCCCCCACAGTAAATAAGCACACACACATCATGACCCTGACAGACTATCATTCCAAATGGGCGGAGGCATTTCCTTTGACTGACAAACTCTCGAAGGATGTGGCTGTGTGTCTCGTTGAAGTCATCCAACAGCAGGGATACCCTCTCGGAATTCTCTCCCGGCTTCCAAAGGGAACCATTGTGGAGGTAAGAGACGCAAATGCATAATGCAAATCAGTTGCTTAGGAAAACTCTTCGGTTTCTTCATATTTTAGTTTTTTTTTTTAGATTAACCGGGAGTTAAAGAAACGCCTGCGTCTGAATGCAAACTCCTTGGTAATACATCACCGGCAAACTGGTTACCTGGATCTGGTCACTGAATCACTACTTAATGAGTATGATATCTTTAGGATTATATTATAGATTAACTACCATATCAGTGCAACAAGAATTAAATAATTGGGTTTGTTTTGAACAGCCATTGCACATAACTAACTACTGAATTACTATTATTTAATTATTATTTAACCATTTATTTTTAATACTAAAGGTCAAGTTCAAATGTATTCATTATAATTTTCAAATAATTTACCAAAAGCCACTACTTTACCAAAACCCAGCAGTGACCCTCCGGGATCTAAACTTGTCTAGCCCTGACTTACTGCATGTTTCAGGATGCTGGATGATCTGGTAAAGAAGAACAAAGGCTTTTGGCATGTGGCCCTTCCTGCTGCCACCCTTAACCTCTGCTGCATGAATCACCCCACGACCAGAGAAAAACCCTTCACCCACATGTATGCCAAAGAGCCGGCATTCTCATCTTCACCCAGACAGCTGCCTGTAAGTCTGATGGACACGGTGTCATCTACTTACACCTTTGAATTTTCTGAAGTTACACAGTGATTTAGTTTGCACTGTATTGTAAATTGACATTCATTGACTTTTGTTTGTGTTTGCTTCTGTCTCATTGCTTTCTATAGTACAATGCTACTGATATTCGCTTGAGTTCTTTTGTCATATCATCCACTGAAGCCAGTAATCTTAGAGCTGTCACAGAAACATTGGTAAGACCCGTAAACTAAACTAAAATTACATCCTGCTGTTTGATTGGTTTTAATAATAATCACATTTTTTTCAGGTGCAGTTGAGAAATCCGATTTGACCAGTAGCCTACAGCAGAGGTCATATCATAGTTTACCTCTGAATGTTTTCCTATTTAGTTTTCTTTCCTCTCTCCTTCTTATTAATATAAAAAACAACAGGTTGTAAATAAAAAGGCATTTCAAGCACCCACTCAAATGTGTAGAAATGTTTAATTTAGAAATGAATAAAATATTTTTTAAAACTTAGACATGCTCTATTAGAAAGTGTAAAGCATTTATAAAAAATGCATCAGTTGAGTTGCAGTAGTTTGACAAAGAAAATTTTAAAATGACAAATATCTCAATTAATATTTTGCCTTCAGAATGGAATGTATACAATAACAGGAAAATGCTGTAATATAGTTCATCATCTTAACCTCAAATTAATTGAGTGCCTACATATAATATTTCAAACTTCAAAAGATATCACAATACACAATTTAAATTTATAGTATACAGCAAGAGCATCTAAAATAATTAACATTCATATAAATGTAGCATATGTGATCCTTTAGTCATCACTTCATAATTGTTCTTCATAATTCACAGTTGTCTAAACATAATTCAGCTGGATGTAATTGCATTGCAAGCTAAACTGATGTGCTCTGACGCTCTGGATGCCCTGCACATGGACAGGGTGACAAGTGACAAAAGATAGCTTTATTTTGCTATTTAAAAAATTACAATTTAAAATGTAACCCTTTTTAAATCATCTCTTCTTTGGCATATTGTGTGATGAGTTTGCTTAATATGATGTGATAAATCACATGACAATCACATGATCTGCTGTGTTTGTTCAATTCAATTTTATTTATATAGCGCCTCACAATGTGGATTGTTCCAAAGCAGCTTTACAGGAGGAAAACACAGAAAATGTAAAACACAGCACAGTGCATAGTGTTTAGAACAAGCAAGATCATTCTAGTATATAATATCAAATAAATGCAGTCTCCCGGTGAGCAAGCCAGCCAACAATGCGCTATGGGGAGGAAGTTTGTTTGTGGGTTGGAGTATGTATAGATTAGTATTCAGACAGAAGTTTAGTTCGCTTTGAATGAAAGACACTGAATGAGATACATTCTGGAAATGTCTCTGGCTATCATTTTGTTTTTATTCACTGCTGATCTCTGCGACCTTGTTTCAAGTGCAGGTTAGTGTGTTAGTGTTTTGATCAGTTTTTGCATGGATTTACAGTTGCACTCATCTCCGTTTCTGTTTATTGCTAGTTACTGTATGTAAGATGAAATGTGAGACATGTTGTCTGTTAGACTAATAGATGGCACTTGTGCATCTAACAATCTACTTAGTAAGTCAGAAGATACAGTCTTAAGGGTAAGGGTATGTTCTGGAGATGTTTAGTAATGATAGTGTGTGCTACTGTGTATTCAATTGTAAAAATCCCAACTGTTTTCTACATGTTTTTAGATGAACACAGATATAGTACAACGGCAAGTATTGTATTACTATTTTGAAACGGGAGATTTAACAGTACAAAAAGACTACAGTCTACGAAAGTACTATGATTCCAATGCATCTATGTGCACATTGTATAGAAGATTTCATGTCCGTGTAGGTGTAATTTTTTTCAAATACTGTACGCTTTCAGTCAGGAGAATATGAGTGCCAGTGGACCATATGAGGTCATGAATCTTCATCGTAAGACATAAGATTCAGACCAACACTGTTATTCAAAAACATTATATTGAATGGTCTAGTTGACACTCTGTAAAAAAGAATTAACACCGTAATTTAGTTTGTTCTCAGCTGTAAATTTATATCTTTTTTTTGTTTACTTATGTTTGTATTTGCCTGCTTTTGCTGGTTATGGTACAGTCAGATTTAACCAGTACAGATTCTCAACCCAAGTTTTTCCCAGACATGAAAATATCCAAATGAGGTAAGCCCTTGAAATAATAATTAGAGCTATATTCATGAAAACCTTTTATACAGTCACTATTGTGACTTGTGAGATTAAATGGGTTGAAGTTGTCACATCATACCCAGTATTACCCATCAAACATAGAACATTCTTGGAACCAAAAATTGTATGTTAGTTTTTTTATGAAAATTGCTGAGACTGTAAATAAAAATGCATTTCATATCAAGCGTTCTTTGTAAAATGTTGTGAGTATTCACAAGTATTTATTTTCACTAAAAAGAAAACAGACTGTATTAGAAATTATATAAACCACATGTTTATTGCATAAATTGACAAAACTTGAGTTCTCAGACAAGTGAGAAACTGCTAACCAAATCCGCTACTGAACCATTATGTGTTGTATAACTGTACTGATAATTAGTTTACAGTTTTTTTATGTCAGGTTTGATCTGTGAGAAATGATGCTCCAAACAGCGCTGGGAGAATCAAATTAGTGACTCAGAGTCAAGAATGTTACTCAGATGGTTCTCAGATTTCTTGAGGAAACAAGCATGTTTCAATAGAACTTGCACGTGTACAGTTATAGGACAATATACACTAATCGGTCGTAATAACCCAGACACATTTGTCCTTAAAGAAATAGGGGATATCAAAATAAATAATCAGCAGATATAATGCAGATCGTCCCCTTACATCTCCTGATTCTCCTTATCTCAAGGATCCTCAATGATTCTTTCGCTACTACTGCGGAATAGCCACATACATATACACATCAGATGATTTTCAACATGAACCATCCAAACAGTTTGTCCCCCCTTCTCTAGGGCTATCTAAACATCAACAAGAATCAAGAAGATATTTTAAAGTAACCATCACTGTATTGAATGTGGCCCTTAATAGTGAGATTAGCAGTGGTTGACAGTGTTTTCATAATCTGATCTCCTCCGTGCTTTCATGTACTGTGTATTCAGAATGGGACCTGTCTAACGTATGTGATGCCATGATATTTTTTCATAGCTTAGACATGCAGGAAGGCGTCAGCAGCTTTAAGACAAGACAGCATAGCCTACCACCTGCATCTAAGGTTTTGGGGCTGGAATGCCACTGGAGTACTGTATAGTGACCCATATGTGGGTCACTATACCCACAAAAAAGCCAGCATTTATACGAGCGTGCCGCAAGCCCCGTGGGCACATAGAAGGTTTATTGTAGTCTGGAAGGCCCAGTGTATTTGCTTTACAGTCTTTGGTGGAGGAAATGGATTCTTTCTGCAGAGAGGCATGGCTCCCCTTTCAGCACGTGATCCAGATAAATGAGATAAAATGAGAGCCAAACGAGCAATAATATTTTACATTACATTGAATAAATTATAATACAAGATTAAATGCTTTAACGGAAATACTAATAGTTGATGTCCGCTAGTAAGAATCCACCACAGCAGATGGCGCTGTCGAGCAGGTCTGACCTGGAAAGTGAACGGCGAACAACACGACATTACTAAAGAAAAACTACGCTGATTATAACAGTACTTAAGTTAAAAACGGCAAACTTTAACCAGTATTGCATTACCGATTACATCGTAAGAACGTCGATAAAAATGAGAAAAATAATCATCGGAATTGGTGGGTGAGTAAAATAAACGAACTACGTGAAAAATATTGTAGAAACGTTATTCTCCCATTGTCCAGTCCATCGTATATGAGTTCTAAATCATGTCTGGCTGATGTGCTAGAATGACAAATGGAGGAAAAACCACTCTGAGTAAAAACCTACAGGAAGTTTTGCCTAACAGCTGTGTTATTTCTCAAGACATCTTCTTCAAGGTACCCCGCCCACTTTATAAGAAAGTTATGTTCTTATGTAACGTTATGTCATTAGTATCCAACACCTAGTTAACATGTCTTTAGTATATTTCTGTGCTTCTTTCTCAGGATGACTCTATGGTCCCTGTGGATAGCAATGGCTTTAAGCAGTATGACAGTAAGAACAAAGTAGTTCACATGTGTACTTCTCACATTGCATCACATTAAAGTTGGGATTACATCGTCAATTCAGAATGTAAAATGTTATCAAACAAGCTATCCTGTTTTGCACTAAACTGTATGTTTTCAGTGGTCATCCGTGGTTTATGCACAGCACACATCATTCTCCTGGGTGTATTTGATGATGATCTGTTCTGCAGCTCTGGATGCCCTGCACATGGACAGGATGATGAGTGACATTGAATCATGGCAGAAGGATCCTGAGAGCTTCATGTCATCTCGTGGTCTCAGAGTGACATCTACAGGATCGCAACAACCCAGTGTGTTTGCTCTCATAGTGGAAGGATTCCTCATTTTTAATCATGGGTAATTATGTTAAAATATAGCGATTAGCAATATAGAAATATATAAAGATATCATTTTGTTTTTAAACACGCAGTTTGCATATATGTTGCAAATGGGCCATATGAAACGATGTTTTTTCACCCTTCACTCTTTGGTAAAAGAAAAACGTTGAGTTTCAGTTTAAAACATAAAACTAATATGGTGATTTGTTCATTGTTGTAAATGACGTCTGAATCTATGAATGATGTGATATTTTTGTGACCGAATAAGTAATTGGGTTTGTTTCATTTCCAGGCCTCTTAATATCTTATTTGACAAAAGGTTTTTCCTGCAGATTCCCTATGGGCCATGCAAAGAGAGAAGAAGGTGGGTGCTGGACTCTTATGTGATCAGATGTGTCTGCTTTGATAAACACCAGTTGTTTCGACTGACACCTTTATCTCCGTCTAATAGCTCAAGAACCTATGTGCCTCCAGATCCGCCGGGCTATTTTGATGGGCATGTTTGGCCCATGTACCTGAAGAACAGAAAAGAGATGGAAGATGCTGTAAATGACATAGGTAACGCTGAAATGTTTTTTCTTGTTTTTGTATTAAATATTGTCTTTAGTTATGTAATGTAGTTAAATCTCTTTGCAGTGTTTCTGGATGGTACACAGAAGCAAGAGGAGCTGCACTCCTGCGTTCTTGCAGACATGCAGGAAATACTAATAGTTTCGCAGAGCTGAGTTCACGTGAGTAAATCGCCAGTAAAGATGCCACATTCTACACAATGCTCTAAACATTTCGGAAGAAAACGCTTTCATTTCTGCTTTTACAGTATTTAAATGTAGAAAAAGTGAAGTTCTCAGATTGAGTGTGGACCACTATTCCAAACTTCCTGTCACAACAAAAACACCATGACTATAATGTATTATTAATGCATTATACATGAATGCCTCATTTTATCTTTATATTGTAATGCTTTTTGCCATAAGCTATGTGACTGCCATGTGAGTATGCATAACAACACAAGCATTAACTGTGCTCTCGATAAGCATAGCATGGTGTGTGGTGTTAATAATGCTATGGAAATTTCCAGTTTCTCTGCAAACTCATACACAGACTCATTCATTATTTAAAGAAATAGTTCACCTTCAAAATGAAAGTTCTGTCCTCATTTACTCACCCTGTTGGTATTTACTTTCATTTCAAACCTGTATGACTTTCTTTCTTCTGCAAAACACAAAAGAAGATATTTTGAAAAATGTTGGTAACCAAAAACTGTTGGTCCCCGTTGACCTGTATGGACACAAAACCAATCCAAGTAAATGGGGACCAATGGTTTTCTGTTGCCAACATTTTCAAAACATATTCTTTTGTGTTTTGCAGAAGAAAGAAAGTCATACAGGTTTGAAATGACAAGATGGCATGTAAATAATGACAGAATTTTCATTTTGAAAGGGAACTATTCCTTTTTACTTTAATTTTTTTGCCATGTGTCCTAATGTTTACAATCTAATGATTCTATTTCTAAATCAGCTATTGCTTTATGTCTATAAATACAACGAGTAGTGTGAAAATGTATTTGTGCAGTATTTAACAGATTAAATTACATTTATCACTATGATGTTTTGTGTTTTTTTTACCTTTTGAGACACAAAGTAGTGATGTTACCCTTCTTGGTTTCCTAAAACTCCATATAAAAAAACCTTGATAAAACAGAATTCAAATTGTTGAATTACACATGCAGGATCACAATATATATATATATATATATATATATATATATACTGTATATATATATATATATATATATCACATGTGCATTTTCAGTGTAGTTGTGGAAATACCTCTTGCAGTTGGTCTTACTGCATAGTGACTATTAGTCACCTGTTTGTTTGCTTTAAAAAAGTTAAAAGGACCAAACTATCACAAAAAATATTTGCACTAAAAAAATGCAACCATTCTCGAAAAATATTGCTTGTCCTATTTTTTACTGCGTTTCCTGACTCTGATGTCAGAAGTATATCACTGTCTGTGTGGGTTTGAGTATATATAGGTCAGCAATGCAGACAGAAGTTCATTTTGCTTTGACTGATTAAGATACACTGCTTGTGTAAAAATGTCTTGGGCATTTGTTTTGTTTTTATTCACTATTGATCTCTGCAGCATTGTTTCAAGTGCAGGTTAGTGTTTTGTATTTTGTCAGCATTTTACATTTTGCCAATAAGGTTTGTTAAAAAGCAGTTTTTGTGTTAGTTAAAAATCGTCAGCTTTCAAACTGATTATAGCTAGGGTTGCATTACACAAAACATGCTAGAAGGATACTTTTATTTTCTAAAATGTTATAGTATAGCCGCAGGAAAAATGAAGAGACCATTTCAAAATTATTTTAGGTTTTTCTGAATTGTCTATTTATAGGTATGTGTTTAGGTAAAATTATTGTTTTTTTCATTCTGTGAACTACTTACAATATTTCTCCTAAATTTTAAATAAAAATATTATTTCTATCTGCTTTTATTTGCAGCAAATGAAAACTGGCGGTCAAAATAACAGAAAAGATGCTCTGTATTTTTTCAGACCTCAAATACTGCAAAGAAAACAAGTTCATATTCACTTTAAGCAAAACAACAATAAAATGTTTACATGCATTTAGGAAAAGTAAAAATATTATGATAATAATTTTTATCATAGTTTTTATGTCTTTTGTCATGCTATCAGTCTTTCACGTCGCTGTTGGATGACTCTGTCACTCCTGAGGTTTGGTTTTGTTGAAATTCAACAGACACTGGACTGGAATAGACAAAATGCATCTGGAAATGCTGATTACATGAAAATTTGGAATGGTCTTGTAATTTTTTCCACGGCTTTATTAAAGTCATTTATCAACTGAGTATTTGGTGTAACTGATTCCTACTGTTTCTTTACATCATATTTAGATGAACACAGATCTAAAGGTGAGAGTTACACCATTAGGTGTCCGGCACCTCAGAAAGATGCAGTGGGTGTATATCTGAACACCAGACGAGAGGTACAACGGCAAGTATTGTATTACTCTATTGAAACAGGTGACGTAACAGTGCATACAGACTACAGTGGACGTGTTAATATCAGTCGTGATGAAATGATTGTGACAAGCAACATTTGGAACCTTCAACTGAATGATGCTGGAGCTTATTGGTGTTCATGCATCAAACATTTTGAGAAATGTGAAATGACAGCAGACAAAGGTGTTATTCTATTGATAAATGGTAAGTGCACATTTTTCTGATTTTATTCTCAGCGTTTAGTTACAAACTACAGATGTAACAAAACTAAAGTTTTTTAATGGCTAAAGTGATTTGTAATTTTGCTTGACAGTGCCATCTGGTGAAGTGTCTTCTTCCACTGCTAAACAACACAATGGCATGAGTGACTTCCTGATACCAGTGACGACTCTGACCGCTTGTAGTGTGCTGTTACTCTTACTCCTTTTGTTTGGAGTGTGGCTGGTGCCCAAGGTAAAGGTTACATGTAACTCCTCAAAAACCATGTGAACATTGTAGTACTCTTTTCAGATTTATCTGTAGGTGTCATTTGGTTCATGCATGTCTCCAGTCATACATTGTTTTGATCTTTCTGATGATTCTTCTTTTTTCTTTCTAACGTGTATGCAATTTTGCCTAAATGTCATAAGCAAGTTAATTAATCCTGTTTTCCCCCCTCAGATAAAAAAAACACGTAGAATGATAAACAGAGAAGAGAAAACATCTGGCAATGGAGTATATGAGGTTATGAATGTCCACCGTTAATGAGATTTTCAATGCTTCAGATTTTATTCTGAAACTCAAAATATATTCATATAAAAATCTTTTGCTTTTTCACTGTCACGTGTGGGATGATGTACATATAGTAATAGACACCTGTAATTTGAAAAAGCAACCTCTGTTTGTGACCTGTGGCCTCTGTATCGAAAAGTTTCTCTAGCAGCTAATGTGGTGAGGTTTGACATTATGTGCAGTGATAAAAATGGTTTAAAATAATGTCAGTTTTGATCATACTGAGCACTATATGTTTTTCTTCTGTGTACCACACTGATATCAAACTTCACAGTTTCACATGGGTGTTGTTTTTCTACAACTGTTGGGGTTTTTTGGGAGGGTGTTTTGCTGTGACTCAATTTGTCTTTCACAGCTGCTTGTTTATCAAATGTGCAGTTTGTTTTTCAACTTGGTATGAGCTTCTGTTCTGACAGTTCCTTTCTTTAATAACATCTGATTTTTTTATTCTGACAATGCTCCAACCACCTCTATATTTTGTCAGTATGTTTTCTTAAACTTCTCATGTTATAATTCTATTAGCATTAAATGAATAACTAAGTTTATACCGTAACTCAAACTTGATGTAAGTTATATTTTTCACTTGAATGTACTCTATGTATGTGGGTTGTAAACATACTTGTTTATGAAGCTAATATTCTTCACTAAGGTCACATTTCAGACTACTTGTCAACTGCTTTAATATAAAATCGCTTTAAAAGAAACTTTACAAGAATGAGATGTTTGTCACCCTGTAGCCATGTAAACAAGATTTGAAAATGCTGTCTTAGCTGCAGCCTGGTGTGTTTTCACCTGCTCTTTCTCTTTTGTGCATTGCACATTGTACATATAGAGACAAGCATGCAGACTTCCTTCTGTGGTTCTTATGACCAAGACCCCTCTAAAGGAAACACACATCTGCTTCAGAGAATATTGCTCTTTTCTGACTGAGCATCACTTCACACTCATCTACGATCAGTGACAAAGGGCTTCAAACAGATCTTAGTTGTTCTGTTGTCAAAAACAATGCAAGATAATCCAGGTATTTGTACTGCTATGCCAAATAATTATAAATAAAAAACTATAAGCATGTTGCCATTTGTCCAAAAATTGTCCCATTGTTTTTTTAAATATCTAAATGTTTATCCTTCCTGTAACATGTTTGCTCTGACAGTAACTGGAACCGTTGAATGGTTTTTTTTCAAGCCCACGGAGGTTTTGATGTGATGATGGTGTGGTGTTTTTCAGAAGTCAGAGCCTCCATATGTAAAGGTCACGGATGAGCCCATTGGCTTTAGATGCAAACATTGCGGAAAGATTCGATCAAGTGAGAGGAACGTTGTTTTTCCATTTCAGCTGTCTGAAAAATGTCAACGTGTCACCAATTTTCCCCATGTTCTTGTAATTTAAATAAAAGGATTTGATAGTGTCAACTGTACAAATGTAAAATATAACCTATTTTTCCAGCTGTGTGTATCAAGGACAGCTAAAAACATATCAGCTAAAATACCTTTGCAGAATATGCTATATCCTTGTTATAAAACTTTTCTCTCAACAGGTATTGTCAAACAATTATAGCACTTCTCATATTATTTCCTTCCTATTGAAAACCATTGTATTGTTTTCCACACTTGTAAGTCGCTTTGGATAAAGTTTGCTAATGCTAATTATTATATAGCTACAGGAGAGGGCTTTAAGGTTTATTCTGTTATATTTGTAATTGTACATTGTGGATGGAAAAGAGCATTTTATATATTTGCATGTAACGTTAATGAGATTAATTATAAATAGCCTACAAGACATCATAAATGTACAGCCTTGGGGCATGTTTTCACATGTCACGTGACCTGTTGACATAGTATGGGTTGACTGGAGCAATAAAAGAAACTGAAAAAAACTATATTTTTAGTTTACTTCTATGTGTACTTTTTTGACCCCATATTACATATTATTACACATTAATTTAAATGTGTTTATTAAATGACATATTTTAAATAAATGCATCGCACTACAGGACCATGCAAGAAACTCCGAACGGTTAGCACAATGCCGACCATTCCTAATACGTAAATATAGTCATTTCAACCCAAGACGGGGATCTTCTCCAAATAAACAACAAAACTAACATTACATACTTTTTCTTTAACTAACGTTAGCCATACAGTAAGTCACCATCTGATTCGTGTATCTCTCTATGGTGAGGCGGAGTTTATATCACACAGGTGTGTGAACAGGTAAACTTCGGCGGTGTGTGGGAGTTACAGTCCTGACTACACTGTACAGGCGCTTAAACATAAAGACGAATTAAATCGATACATTTATTTACTGGTTCACGTGCGCTTTACCGAGAGTTTAGGGAGACTTTTCCGCAACGAACGAACGTACTTCAGATGTTGCGATCTCAAATACGGATCTGATTGACTGAAGTTGAGATCCTCAGGAGTGGCCTGTGAACATGAAGAAATCATATTCTGGTGAGTGTATACCTTTCATTGGGTTCATGCCAAACTCCATCATATATCTGCTTTCATATCATATCACATCATAACATAACATTCAGATCATCTACAGCACCATGTCAAAGTGAAAGCAAAGTTGCTAAGATCACTGTCGCTGTGCTACCTTAATAGTTAATATTTCATACAGTTTATTTGTGCCATATGTACTGTATGCAACCTAACTTATATGCAGTCTATTATTTATAGCCTATTTAATTGACGTACATATGCTTTTTTCCCAATATAACAATGAGAAATGCTATGAAGAATAGTTTTGTTCACATACTGTAGTTTACTGTCCATTATGGGTGGGTCAAATATATATATATTTTAAATGTTCTATATAACAAATCCACTAATACTATATTCTAATTTGCACTAATATGATTGATCTGTTGTGTTATTTTTATTATTATTATTTTGGAATCTACACATTAACACTTTAAGCACATCCAAACAAACTTGCACAGCATTTTAATGCAGCCTACTTTTTGATTGACGTACATAGGCATTTTGTTTTCAATAAAATAATGTGAAATGCTGTATGTAGAATAGTTTTGTTCACATAGCCTACTGTAGTTTACTGTCCATTATGGGTGGGTCAAATATATATAGGCTATATTTTAAAATATTCTATATTACAAATCCACTGATACTGTATTCTAATTTGCACTAATATCATTTACCTGTTGCGTTATTATTATAATTTTGGATTGTACACATTAACATTTTAAGCACATCCAAACAAACTTGCAATTGCGCAGCATTTTACTGTACTTTATGAAAGTAGGTGTGTTCCTAGATACTCACATCCCTAGAAGTAAACCTCAATGTTGGCCTATTTCTAGAACCGTTCAGCAGCGAGGGTATATTTTGTGGTATAGCGAACGTTTTTACTGAGGGTCCTTGCTTGCAATATGTCCTTTTTTGTTGTGCAACGAAGCCTGAGGCGCTACATAAAGCCCTTCCATTGAGAACAGCCGCGTGTTTCCTTCCCTATAATCTCAACAGACGCATAAGGCATATTCTCTGTGTACACAATGATTTGGCAGGAATGTAGCATTTCCTCTGGCCTGCCAAAGTCATTGTCACAGCCCAACTCCTCTCGCACACATGTTGGATCATGTAATAGGTCTGTGCTTTTTCTCCTCCGTTCTCTGGCAGCACATTCTGCTTTGTATGTGTAAAAGCTGACCTCATTGTGAGAATATCCCTCACAAGCAGACTGCAGGAGGAAACCTGCTAGAAGTACCCGAAATACACACTTTATTTATTGATTTATGCATTTCACGGAACACTTTGAATCGTGTGTGCATATGTTGTGTCTTGGACTCTAGGTCACGCCCTGAGGTAAATCAGTAACTCAAAATGAGACGTATTCAAGCACAAGAGTCTTTCAGTTACATTCACAGATAAGTGACATACTGTAAATCATACACATTAGTTATTATTGTGAGATTTTTGCTGCAGTTTGTTGCTCTCTGGTATTTGGGTGTAACTTGCACTTATTCGTGTGCACCAAAAGTGGATTCGGAAGAATTTCGTCACCTCTATTTTGGTCTTCGGAGTGCCTTGTGCACAACAACTGTCAAGATAATTGATAAAATGTGACTTCTGCATGTGGGATTGCATGCGACGCTTTCCACGTGTGAGGTTTTATGCTAAATTATATCTCCCATGTCTCATCTGGAAGTGAATCATTACGGGTGGATGAATGAATCTCATTGTTAAATCTTTATTTTGGAAGATTGCCCAACAGAGCTTACTGAGGCAAAAGAGACTCTGCACTATAACACATTTTTTTATCAGTTTCTGGCTCCTATGACTTCACCTCCGCCTCCTCTTTCCTGACCTGCCCTGTCATCTCAGTCGGGCTGACAGGTGAGTCAGCGGCAGCGTAAACTCGCTGTGAAATTCACTAATGCCCGAGCGCTTTGAAATTCCTCTCTGCTCTTCGAGCTGTTGATCACAGTGATTTTCAGTATGTGTCATAGGTTTCACATGCACACCAACATCGGCTTCTCTGACAGCACTTGATCTGACACTGAAATTGACAGATGGTTTGGTCTTCCTCACTTCCCCCATGTCTCCCTGTCTTTGTCACTCAAGACTCAGATTGTTGGCTTTCTGATTACTCAGTGTGGACACAGGAATGTGGTGGATTGATAAGGGCACTTCATCTTGCAGAGTGTGTGTAAAGACAGGACTCTTCAGAAGCTCTGCAAGCTGGATCCACATTTGCAAATATCTAAGTTTTTGTTCTTTTTTTAAACATCTCAGGGACTTCACTCTGGTGATTGTAGGGTCATTTTTTTACTTTATGTTTACAATTGTTCTAATTCTGCTTTCGAGCAATGTCTAAAAAGTGCTATTCAAATCGATTGAACTGAATTCAACACTTTTAACCAATAATGGGTGAATTGAGAAAATATACACAGCTGTTTTCATTGAAAGAGCTTTATGTAGTGCCACAGCCTCCAGTGCACAATTAAAAGTACATAGTACACATTGAATGGTCATAAACATTTTTTTACTACAAACCTTTAATTAAACATTTGAAATGTTATTGCTTTATTTAAAAAAATCTATGTTTGTTCATATGGCAATATGGGATTATTTAGATGTTTTTACTTTCCTGCCCAAGTAGAGAAAGTACATTTAAGAACACGTCCATAATGTACTTAAAGTGCTCTATTGCCACATGTTAATTTTGTGCTTTTTGAATTAAAAATATCGTTTTTTCCTACTTCTACAAATGGTGTCTCAAAATAGCACAGTCGAGTACACTTAGATCTTTAAAAAAACGGTGCTATATACCACTAAAAGTGGTTCTTGGCTCGTAATCATAGAACCATAATTTGGTGCTTCAGTGGTTCTTCAGAGCTGAAGCGGTGCTGTATGGTTCTTCTTCTATATAGCACCTCAGTCATCCCAAAGAACCGCTGAAGAACAACAGAAGCACCAAGTTATGGTGCTATATAGCACTTAAAGTGGTTCCCCTATGATTACGAGCCAAGAACGACTTTTAGTGCTATATAGCACCTTTTTTTAGAATGTAGGTACCAAGTTAGTGTGTGAAAACTGAGCACTTTCAGAACTTTATTAAGCTATTGTTGTACACTTTTTCACCAGGGTATTATAGCAGAGTGTTGTGACAGTGCATTTGTCTAGCTACAGTGCATGAAATGGATTGTCTCTTTTAGTTAGAGTGCTGGTCTAGAAATAAAAGACACTTCAAACAGTGTAAAACAACTGAGTAGATGATATACAGTGTCATAATGATCTGGGGTCTGAGGGAAGTGGCCCCATAATGTTATTGCATCATCTCTCCTCAATTATTAGGAAATGACTGTTCTCTCTATGTTTGACTTGCCTTTGACCTGATTGTAAATTGTTTGCACAGTAGGTCAGCCACCCTGTTCTTTAAACTTCATTGCTTAGAAAAGTCTCACTGACTCTGTGGTGAAATAAAAAAAAGACAACAGTAGAGCATACAGCTCAGGACACCACCATTTTGAGAAAAATAAAATGATGTTAAAAGATTTTTTTCCTCCGGTTACTATTGTTCATTAAAGTTTTGAAAAGCCTGACGTTTAAATGTTGACACTGTCCGCAAATGTTTTACATGCTACCTTGAAGGAGCACTTGAAGATAAAAGTGGCACCATTTACAACTTGCAGAGAAAGAAAATTGAGATAGAATTTTTAATACATGACTGTATTAAACTGCACATAATGCAACCCACATATGAGTCTGTGCGTTTGGCAGTACTGGCTTGTTCAGTCATGTCTCAATGTTATGTGAGGGGACCCCTTATGTTTACATAGAAAACAACCGAAATGATCTCATCCCTTCCTTATCTCAGTAGTCTGTCAATAAAACTGGAGATTTTCAACCACTTCATTAAATCTGAGAGTTCATTTTGTCAGTAGTATTTACCCTGAGGGAAGTGTATACACTTATTATGTATATATACAGTAAGTGTATATACATATTGTGCATTTCTTTCTCACACCCAGCCGGTTTTTATCATCATTGTATGAGTATTTTATTTTATTTAGCTCACTATTCATTTTTATTTAGGATTTGGAAAAGGGTCCCTGAGGAGTTGACTGGAAAAATCACTATGTTATTTAATAGTAAACTTTATGGCTGCCTTTAAAGGTCCAGTGTGTGAAATTTAGTGACATCTGGTGGTGAGATTGTGAATTGCAACCAACGGCTCACTCCACTGCTCACCCCTCCCTTTCGAAGCACTATGGAGGCTTACAGAACTAAGATGTTGTCACGTTTTCGCATCTTTGCTGAAGAAGATAACGTATTTATGAAGCGCACTGTAGAGCAGTTTGTCCGTTTAGGGCTACTGTAGAAACAACATGGTGAATTCCATGCAACACTCAAAAAAATGACTCATCAGTTGAACGTAATTTATTCATGTGGCAAATTTCGACATGAAATTTGTACATTTCTATAACTATATATAATCATGTTCAATGAGTAAAAAACCCTCATTAGTTAAATGTAATTTAATCATGTGGCAAATTTCCATGCAGAAGTTCTACATTTCTATAACTATATATAATCACGTTCATAGAGTAATAAAAAACCTCATTAGTTGAACGTAATTTATTTGTGTGGCAAAGTTTCCACATAAAAGTATTACATTGATATAACTATATCTAATTATGTCTGTTGGGTGTAATAAAACTGAATTACTCATTAAACAAATGTGATTTTCCTATATTACATTGACAAATCAAATGTATCTGCATTACATTAAACTAAAGTGTTTTCCTTAAATCAATGTAACTTTCAAGTAAGTTAAGACAAAACGGTCACTGTTTTTACCACAAAATATACCAACATATAATATACCATAAAATATATACAAAAAATATACCAATTTACGCATTATAAGTATTTTTTGCCTTTGTATTACACTACTGCAAGATTGTGCTTATTTTATAATCTGTATGAATATGTAATATATAAACAACAAAAACAATAGCAATACAATAAAAAAATCATTTTAATTTCATAAATTTAACTTCGAGAGTTACAACACACTACAGCACCATTCCACCTCTCACAACACAATCATTGCAAATAGAGAAATTTTACACTTCAACAATCTTTCCATCTCAGAAAAGCATTAGATTCACAGAATTATGAAACTTTGCAGCTGTCTGCAGCAACAGTATAAACTACTTGCTAATTAAATAACACAATAGTAAAATCTTATCAGTTAATACAGTACAGGCCAACAGCAAATATAACAGCAACAGTGTATATGTTGGTAATAAGAAATGCAGTTAATATACAGTATCTGCGACCATAACGACCATGGATTAACTTGAAGTGTTTTAATAACTGGTACCTACTGCCTACTGATAAATCACATTTTTTGCAAGTCCACATTTACACCTAGAAAACAAGGAGAAAAACATGTTTCAAAAACGTTAGCCTATATAAATTCAGGTCCCTGAAAACTTTAAAGTGGTAATGAGAAAAATTGTGGGCATGGCTTTTTCCATTGAAAATGAATTGGGTGTATGAAAAAATCCCATTTCATTCTGAAATGGAACTTGCAGCAGACTGACAGTTGAAAGGGAGTTAACATTTGTTATTGAGAAAAGTTTATGTATATTCTTATAGCTGTAACTGATGTCATCAGAGAAGAATAAGGGAACGTGCACTTTCAGATTCAGTTTTTCCTTTAAAACTACTATGCCAACAGATTAAACACAGTCACTTTAACGAAAACAAATTAGCAATCAAACCACCATTGTTTGCTAGACACATCTTGAATACTCACAAAATTAAAATTGACTCGTTTTGGCGGTCGGTTTTCCTGCACGGGACGCCTCGCTTCACTCTCACGCATGCGCTGTAGGTGGGATCAGGAAACCAATTCAATTTTTTATCATTAGTTCAAGCACATTTACTCTCTCACGTCATGTACAACCAGGACAGTTTACATTTCTTCAAATAAATAAAAAGACATTTGGTTAGCTATGAATGCGTATATTTACTTGACCATATTGTTAATAAATACGAGCATGTTAAATAGCTAAAAACTTAAATTCATGGTCGCGATTTTAAACACTTATAATACCGACACTAGGAGAATTTCTCACATTTAAAATTCGTAATACTGTGACCTGTAGCAATCTTAACTAAGCACATGCGCTAAAGTTTTCCGTTTAAAACTGTACTATGCCAACAGATTAAACTTAGTCACTTTAACGAAAACAAATTAGCAATCAAACCGCATTTTTTTGCTGGACACATCTTAAATACTCACAAAATTGAAATGGACTCGCATTGGCGGTTGGTTTAGGACGCCTTGCTTCACTCACAGGCATGCGAGGTAGGCGGATCAGGAAACCAATTCAATTTTTAATCATTAGTTCAAGCACATTTACTCTTATTTCATGTACAACCAGGACAATTTACATTTCTTCAAGGAAATAAAAATACATGTTTATAAATGTGTAATATTTTAATTGATCTAAAATGGACACTTTATGGTAATCAAATTTAATGCCTAGGGTTTGGGGCACAACCTCAAATTCCACACGTTCATCCAAGTAACTTTACTCTCATTACATGTACAACCTGGACGATTTATATTTCTTCAAAGAAACAAAAGGACGTCTGTTTATGTAATGTCATGATTCCACACAACACAGTGCAATGACCCGACACAAGACAGAGAACACAGGGGCAATAAATAAGGGGACAAATCAAGAGGGAACAGGTGTGGGGCATGAACTAATTAACATTCAATATTTTGGATACTAAAGGGCGGGAACATAGACTTTACACCGGAGAGTGGAAGGCCAACAGGGACAAAACGCCACTCTCCACATAAAACAAGAGGTTCTGTCATGGTTCTGCCACTAGGTCAAGAAAAGCAAGACAAGGTGGGGCAGAACCATGACAGAAGCCCCTCCTTAAGGAGCAGCATCCTGATGCTCCTCAAGGAACAAACAAGACAGACAGACTGTGACAAAAAACATAACTATACAAAACACGACCAAAAACGTGATACATAGAAAAAAAAAGTCCAAACAATGACATGGCGCCGGCTCGAAGGCTAACTAGACAGTACATGGCATCGGCTGGAAGTCTGGCTGGACAATACATGGCGCCGGCTGGAAGGCCGGCTAGACAGGACATGGCGCCGGCTCGACGGCCGGCTGGACTGGACATGGCGCCGGCTGGAGGACCGGCTGGACAGTACATGGCGCCGGCTGGTTGGCCGGCTGGACAGTACATGGTGCCGGCCAGAAGGCCGGCTGGACAGCACGTGGCGCCGGCTGGTTGGCCGGCTGGACAGTACATGGTGCCGGCTGGAATGCCAGCTGGACAGGGCGCCGGCTCGACGGCCGGCTGGA
This sequence comes from Triplophysa rosa, assembly GCF_024868665.1. Lineage (NCBI taxonomy): Eukaryota > Metazoa > Chordata > Actinopteri > Cypriniformes > Nemacheilidae > Triplophysa > Triplophysa rosa. Next base: position 13,814,855 of record NC_079900.1, on the reverse strand, counting down.
CTGGACATGGCGCCTGCTCGACGGCCGGCTGGACTGGACATGGCGCCGGCTGGATGGCCGGCTGGACAACACGTGGCGCCGGCTGGATGGCCGGCTGGACAGGACATGGCGCTGGCTGGATGGCCGGCTGGACAGGGCGCCGGCTCGACGGCCGGCTGGACTGGACATGGCGCCTGCTCGACGGCAGGCTGGACTGGACATGGCGCCGGCTGGATGGCCGGCTGGACAACACGTGGCGCCGGCTGGATGGCCAGCTGGGAGGCCGACTATCACCGGCTGGGCAGACCTAGAAGTCGACACGACAGGACAGGATGTCGGCGGCTGGGCAGCGCTCTCTGGCAGCTGGGCAGCATCTCCGACGGCTGGGCAGCGCTCTCTGGCAGCTGGGCAGCAAACAAGGACAAAACAACACACAAACAGAGTCGACTCGACAGGCCTGGGCACCAGCTGGGAGGCCGGCAGGGATCTGCAGTGGGAACAGGACACCGGCGGCCTCAACCCTGGAGGGGAATCCGACGACCTCAACCCTGGAAGGAAGGCTGGCGGTCTCGATCCTGGATGGGGTTCCGGCAGTCTCGACCCCGGAAGGGAGTCCGGCGGTCCGGACTCTGGACTGGAGCCCAGCGGCCTCTACCCTCGAAGGGAGTCTGGCGGATTCAACCCTGGAAGGGAGTCTGGCGGCATCGACCCCTCCTGCTGAGATCCCTCTGTCTGCTGGGTCCAAAATGGTCGGGTCATTCTGTCATGATTCCACACAACACAGTGCAATGACCCGACACAAGACAGAGAACACAGGGGCAATAAATAAGGGGACAAATCAAGAGGGAACAGGTGTGGGGCATGAACTAATTAACAGTCAAAACGAGGGATACAAAAGGGCGGGAACACAGACAAGACACCGGAGAGTGGAATATGTTGGCCACAGGGACAAAACGCCACTCTCCACATAAAACAAGAGGTTCTGTCATGGTTGGTATTGTAATTTATCTAAAATGAACAATTTATGGTCATACAAAGAATGCCCATGAACATTTTTTTGAGTGAAGGGACCCACGGTGTATGTAGCTAGAAATATCTCCTTCTAAGGTATTAAAAATATAACGCTTCATTATGTAAGGTCTTTATACACCTCTGAAGACATAGTTATGTATATATATTGCATTTCTGTCAATAGATCCTCCAAAAAAATACACACAGCACCTATAAGCCAATTATTAAAATAATTTTAACAACTGATCAGAACATGAACTGAACAGTTTTATTTTGCACAGTCAAGTCCATTTTCAAACAATCTCATGTTAAAATTTCAATATCCCATGTATGTTTTTTAGTATATTAAATGATACTAGTATTATAAAACTATTAGAGCAGATGGTCCATGTTTTGGTTGGTGTCTGCCATTGTCCATAGATGCCTGTGATGCATGTCACTATCAATTGGCCTAAAACAATTTGATGACATGGTACTTACTCTCGTCCTGCCAGATTTATTAGTTTGTAGAAAAAAATCACTGACATGTTCGGGGCTACATTGGATGTCTTAAGCAGATGCTTGTTAATTTTTTACGGCATTTTACCACACAGCCATTATCCAGATTCCTCCATATCACCACAAAGTTTCAGGAAAGAGTGTCTTTCAGGGATTTAGCAGAAATGATGAATAAACCTGCACATCTGTGTGGTAACTAATAAATGCTTTGCCAACACTGATGCACAGTTAGTTATCGTTATTGTTGCAGCACTTGTCATGTGTCATAGAGTTGTTGCCTCAGACAGGAAATTCACACATTCAACAGTGCACAATGCTTTGGCATCAACATGCACTAAAAAAGTCTTAAAGGCTCAAATTGTCTTTAAGCAAATTATAGTTTCATTCACTAAATTATTGCCTTTGATTTTGGGGAAAATATAACTTGGAAGATGTCCCCACCCTATGCACATTTATCAAGACACGTGACTTACATCACCAAACCCATGCACGAGAGGAAATATTGGTTTGACCTTTACTGAGTCAATCATGTACTTACCTTATCTTCATGAATATTATAAACACTGTCACTTTATAAAACACATTTGATACGTTCATTCTCTCCTATGGAGTGTTTTTATTCCAACAAAGACTTACTAAATCAGCAGAGTTTCATCCTTCTCTGTGTTTTTGTGACCCATCTGCATTGATTTTGCAGACACATGCAGCCCATAATGTTAGTTGGGCAGTGCGTCATTACTTTGATGTCTATTCCTAACACATCTGCTATATCCTCTGCTCCATTTCTTCTGGACTTTGTGTCTTTTGTCTTTTCTTCAGCATCCTTCCGTCTGCAAACACTGATCCGTAATTTCAGTAATCGTGTTTTTGTTATGTCTTCTGTGCTGACAGGTATCGCTCGGTCTACCAGCGGCAGGATGTGAAGGCCAGAGAAAGATGCAACCAGTCCTACTGGTACTGGTAAGTTTTCACATATTTTAAACTAGTTACACTTTTTTATGCTCAATTTTTTGTATATGCATGTATATGTATATACTGTACATGCAGCTTAATCATTGCTAGTGTTGTTTTGAAAACATCTCGCTACACCAGGGTGGCACAGATGTTGATGGATGTGTGCATCTCTGTACATATGTGGTTGTGTGCGTATTTACACCTTGTGTGTGTGAGTGCTTATATGTTTAAAGAGTGTGGTAATACCTCACCGCTGAAGCATCCTCTTAGCGGGACTGGCTTTTGCAATGTCAGCACCTCTGCATATGGGGGCTGGTTTAACATCCAGAGATCTGCATGAGTTGTACAAACAAAACATGCACATGAACACATGCACACAAATAACAGACTGGGTCAAGAATGCCAGCTAGTGCAATTCTGTTTGTGTGTGTTGTCCAGGGCTGGTTTTCCTGAAACCTTTGTATCACAATGTTGTTCTTAACTGGTAGCGATATATTCTTAAGAATGACGTAGCATTAAGAAGGTTTCGGGAAACCCACCACAGGTGGTTATACATTTTAAATGTCTTGTTTTGTTTTAAAGCAGCTAATCGAGTTACTCATTGAGTGTGGGTGATAAGTATGCGAATGCCTGTTTTTTTCTTATTCTTACTCATATTTGAGTCAATGCCGTGAAACTAATTTTTGTGTGTCCCTGCAATTTAATAACATTTAAAAGGGTTAAATGTGTAAAAGAAATTTGCTAATTACTTGCATACGTTCTCTTTTCTGAGGACCAAGACTGAAATTCTGGTTTTAATTCAGAGAATAATTGGAGAATGATTGCAGAAATGTCTGTGGTATAACGGTAAAAACTTAATACCAAAAAAATTCATCTTGTATTAAAAAAAGGTGAAATTCTCACCAAAACACCATATAAGCTAGTTTGGCATAATCTTACATTAGTCCTTTTTAATAGTAAATGGAACACCATTGTACTAGATATTATAATTAATTTGGGGAATCATTTGAATCAAGTCAAAGTCATGAAATGTCAAGGTGGTGTAACCACCATTCAAGAAGACCATTTAATTTTGTGCAAGACGACAAGTGACAATAAATAAAATCACAGAGAAGAAACCCTGGTGACACTAACTGCTGCATGCAAAGGTTAGACACTCTTGTCAACTTTAATATGACATTTTAAGGGTATGGTCAGGTATTCTTAGGTATAGGCCTTTGTTACGACCGGGGGGGTGATTGGTGGATGACAAAGAGGAAGAACCCAATTGCAGGCAGCGGTGTACAAAGACAAGACTTTTATTGACATGAATGCAAAACAAAAACCCACGTTGGGGTAAAACATGAACAGGACTAATATAACAAACTGAAAATAAACACTTCCCACGTGGGGGACAAAAAAAAACAAGGGAACAGGATAACAAGACTTATGGTAATATCAGGAACCTAACTAAATAACAAACACGACGCAACGTAAAGCACAAGTAGACGAGGCAGGGTAAACCAACAGGTGGGGACATACAAGGCAAAGTAATTCCACAAGGCAAGAACAGCAAGACGATGAACAAGGCAAGGCATACAACACAGGCCAAAACGGCAGTATAGCCAAACAGGCTGTATAAGCAGTGCGAACAAGCACAGGACAGTGGACACGAGGGCATAATATAGGGAGGCTAACAAGGGTAAATTAACACAAGGCAGGTGCAGGGAATGAAACACTAATGGACAGCTAAACGAGGGAACGAGAAGGACGGGGCTAGAGACGAGACCGGAGAGAGCGCATGTTATGTCATAACAAACAATAATATCTCTCTCTCCACACAAAACATGAGGCTCTGTCATGATTCTGCCACTAGACCAAGAAAGCATGACAAGATGAGGCAGAATCATGACCGAAGCCCCCCCCCTTAAGGAACGACATCCTGGTGTTCCTCAAGGTGACAGACAAGACGAGACAGACTGTAACAATGACAAGAACCAGCAAAACATGGCAAATAAAATCAATGGCAGACAGGCAAACATGACACTTGGGTTGGGGTGACAAAGTAAAAAAAAACAGGGGAGGGGGATGGGGGAACACAAGAGTCTATGGGTGGAAGTCCAGATGGCTTAGAACTAGGGCTGTGTATTGGCAAGTGCCTCCCGATACGATACATATCACGATAGATGGGTCACGATACAATATATTGCTATGTATTTCAATACGATACACATTTGCGATATATTGCAATACTTTAAATAGAAAATGTAAAAAGTAGAGCTAGAAATACAACATGCTGTGCACCACCGGGGGTTTTCTGTAAGGATAAGTGTAAAAACATCCCTTACCTCTGCAGAGTGGCAATGATGTGCGATGCATGGACCTTTAGATCAGAGGTTTGGGTTCTCAAACTGTGGATTGCACCCCTCAAGTGGGTAGCACAGGGGAATAAGGTGGCTCACGCAAGTCACTTGGCTGTTGTGGTGCATTACAGTTAAAACACTGAACATGGGCAGTATAAAACCCCTGGTTTTAAATAAATATCATTGTTACTTTTCTTAATAAACTTTTTGTCTAATGCACTGCAGTAGCCAAGTGACTTGTGTCATGACTTGCGAAGCCTACAAACAGCATTATTTTATACAACTCATTACACCATTACTTATTTTGAAAACCAAAGCACACCCACACATCAGCTCTGAGAGCCCAACCGAGAGCAAAGACGGACTACCTGTCACATAAATGCTAAATTTACAATACTTGGTATTTAATGCTAAACTTACATCACATGACAGCAGTTTGAAGTTATGGCTGCACTCAGTGACTTTGATTGGAGGTAGCTGGGTGGGTGTTGTAGGGAGTGGGGGGGCTTGTTGGTTGTGGTTCGGGGCTTTTCATTTGTTGGGACTGTGTGGGTCTGGTCTGGTTGGTCTTGTTTTGTGGTCGATGTCGGACAACAGAGGAATAAAGTTAATTATGCCATTACTACTTTTCCCTGGTTGTTCCTCTGTTGTCTGTTGTTGATCGCGGTCGGCGGTGGGGCTTCTCCTGGGTCGCAGCTCGTGGGCTCTCCCTGTTCTTCGTGGACAGTTGCTCCGGTGGCTTGGTCGGGTCACTGAGTGCAGCTATGACACGCAGAGGAGATTTTTTTTTCTCCATTATTCATCATTGGAGTTTGGGTTCCTCGCCACAGCAGAGCAGTGCAGTGTTGGCTTGCTCACCGGGAGACTGCATTTATTTATTTATTCATTTATTTATTAGATATTATTTATTATAATGATCTTGCTTGGTCTATAAACACCATGCACTGTGCTGTGTTTTACCTTTCTGTGTTTTTCTTATTTTCTCCTGTAAAGCTGCTTTGGAACAATCCACATTGTGAAAAGCGCTTTATAAATAAAATTGAATTGAATTGAGAGCTCGAAGCGTTCTTAGATTTTTCACCATGCTCGCTTCCACTTACTTTTGGCAATATGTATATGACATGATTTAAAAAAAAATATCGATAGTAGAGGTACACTATCAGGACCGGACTGGGTGCCGGCTGGACAGGACTGGACACTGGCCGGACAGGACTGGATGCTGGCTGGATCACTGTTATGTCATAACAAACAATAATATGTCTCTCTCCACACAAAACATGAGGCTCTGTCATGATTCTGCCACTAGACCAAAAAAAGCATGACAAGATGAGGCAGAATCATGACAGGCCTACATGTCAAATGGTATGACCCCAAAGATATATTAATAATTCATCATTATTATAAAAATGAGTATAAACTTTAAAAAATATTCCCATCAAGGCCCTATGTGTTTACATAGGTGTCCATTTATGCCTGTGTAACTGGTTACGCCATTGGACTTGTATCACAAACCTTTCTGTTAGGGGGCAATTTAGTCAAATATTACAAGTTTATGATGCTAATTCAAGATGTAATGATTTTTGAGAAAGTGGTGCTTTATCCACAAATTCAGAATTAAAGATAAATAATGATAAATCAGATAATTATGTTGCTCAACATTAGTTGAAATATTCAGCTTTAATGCATATTTATATTCCATTCATTTTAAAGTTTAAGCTATATATAACATCACGTAATATAATGTAATATATACATACAGTATGATTTAATAACGTAGCAGAATGAAGTGGGTGTCTACATTTGAACATAAATTCAGTAAATTATTACATTTATGATATTTTATCATTAATACAATATAAGACTACACACATACGCCGGGTCGTCTTGTGGACGGGTGTTGGAGACTGGTGCAGAAGTCAGGAAATTGTTGAATAAAGTTATTGTTTTTGTTTTCTTGCGCGCAAAAAATATTCTTCTCGGTTCATACAGGGGCGGACTGACCAGTAGGACATTCTGTCAAAGTCCAGAACGGCCGTCCCACCGATGGCCTGCGACGAGGGGCAGACCGGCCATAAGTAGTATCGCAACTTTTCCCGATGGGCCGCTAATGTATGGGGCCGTAATTGACGCGCGGGCCGGATAAACGGACGTTATTAACGCGAATGCACGCATGAAAGCATTAGCGAGACGGAAACGTATACATGTAACACAATGACTGATCTCATTAAACCTATCTTAATTTGTGTTCTGAAGATAAACAAAGGTCTTACGGTTGTGAAACCACTTGAGGATAATTAATTCATGACAGAATTTTTATTCTCACCCTGAACTAACCAATTTACTGTAGTTACACTACCAGACACAATGATTTCTTGTTATCAGATGTTTTTTCAGCATTAAGAAAAATAAAACCACTTCAGCTTAACTTGTTGACCATCATGCTTGATTTTCAGTGTTAATGTGTTCAACAAACAATGGCCTTTGGCTCTAGAAGCAACATGGTCAAGTGGAGCAACTGGTTAGTGTCAGTTTGGCGTAACCAGTGTTTTTCATAAAAATATAATTATATATAGGAAAATGTATGTGTAATAAAAGATAAGCATCTAGTTTAGAGAATTAATATGTTTTTTAGCCATCTTTACATAATTTGTCCAAGATCATTTAGAAAACAAAAGTGCTTTCAGCATATGTCCCAATAAATGTTGCAAAAACGCATTAAAATTTTTATTTTGGGATGACTTAAATAAAATATGTTTTCGTGTGATATTTTAAAATAAATTATTTATTTTTATGAGTATGTTTACATTCCATCTAGGTGGATACAATATTTAATATTTTTCATTCTTTGGCAGTTACACCATTTGACATTCAGTCTTAACTTTTATAAAAACGGTGCAAATGTTATTTGTAATTACACAAAATCAACATTAATACACCAAGTATATTTTAAAATATCTGAGGCATGCTTTTAACACCAGTTTTTAAAGGACTTTTGATTTTCTCATCTTGTCAACCCTGTTTTGTCACTGACCCCTATTCCAAAATTATGTTGAGTATTTTACTGCTTAGATGTTTCTCATAAATTCCTTAGTATCAATAAAAATAGAAACAAATAAGACAGTAGCTATTTTATTATATTTATATAATAAAATATAATAATTTATGACATCATTTAACTGTCTTTGGTAAACTGCGGTTTTATGGAGAAAACACTCCACAATGGTTTAAAATGATGAATGTGCACATGGTTTACCTTAAAGCATATTAAAAACACAACATAGACATCAACATTAAAAACATGATTTTCACCACAGGGGGACTTTAAAGCACACATTGTGCTAAACACCTTCGACTGGTCTAATGTTATTGAGTGCTGCCCTCTGTCACATTATTTTGTAACTCACTAACTTTCTGACGTAGAACTTCTGTCTTTATATTTAAACGTTTAAGGTAAATAAAAAAAATTCAGAGTCTTCTAACCTTAGCAAACACCACAATGTGACATCATGTGAGATGTTGAATGTGCTGAGTTCTCTTTGTGGACTATAGTCGGTCATGTGCTTCTAGCACAGCCTATTGCTAGCCAAAACGTGACCCAGCCAAAGTCTATGAAATGTCATGTGTTTGGGAATTTAAGGCTATGAGTCTAACAGTGGGTGTATGAACTCTCTCATAGAGGCGGTATTGTTCCTGTGTTTAGGGGTCTTTGGAGAGAATGCTTTGCAAATCTTCAATGTACAAATCTAAAAATCAATGGTTGACATTTGCCATTGTTTGCCAGCTGAAGTATGTTTTTTTCATTATAAATATAATTTTGAAATAATGAACAACTTTGAAATTTGGGTTGCCTGATCAGTGTCATGCAGTAAAAACTGAAAAGCTTATGAATGCTTTGAAGTGCTTTGAATAGTTCATAGAAGCTCTGATCTTCCTGGTACCCATTGTTTACCATGAAATATGAGGCCAGGTTACTGAGTTTGTCCTTAGTAATACACCAGAGTGTGTTTGACATCTTGACCAAAGTGTGTATATCTTCACAAGTATTTGGGCTCCTCTCCCAGCTGCCTGCTCGACAAATGACCCTGGACCTCGCCATAAGGATAAGCCAAAGGTCAGTCTCACTTCCTGAACAAACCACATCATCCTTACTCCGAACGCTGGACTGCTATTGCCCACAGAGGAAAACAAAAGAAAATGTGGCTTGGACGTTAAAATTAGGAGACAAGATATGAAATAGTATGTGTATGGTCTGAACTGTGGAGTTTAGACGTTTGTTTTCAAGCACTCTGGTGTGGTGTTGGTCTATGGAGGACTAAACCTGCAAAAATTATAAATAAATGAATGTATAAATAAATAAATATATAAACGAATAAATGTAATAATATGAAAATAAATACAGGAATGAATGGTTTGATAAAACAAAATAATTCGTTTTAGCTATTATTGATCTTAGCTTTAACTTTTCTTTTCATTTTTTAAATTGATTTATTATTTTTTGTGTCCATTTTTAATTATTTTTTTTAGATTATTTTATTTATCATTTCCTTTTATTTTTACATTTATTTATTTATACGTTTATTTATTTTTATATTTATTTATTATCGCATGTATTTATTTCCACTTTTATTTATTTATTCTTGTATTTATTCTTACTTTTCTGTGTCTTGTATGATAATTAGATGGGTTGGTCTTGCCTACTATTGGTTCAGCGTAGATTGAAGCGTTTGATCGATTACTCTTGACTTGTTTTGGACTAACGTCACGTCACTCACTGATCGTTTGCTTCGTGTATAACGTTAAGTAACTATGGCGGGCGCACAATTAGCTAGAGAGTTACAGCATTTAGCCAATGAAGTCGATAACCATGCATCAAATGACTATGTGTCATTCAGATTAGATGCATTTATTGATGATTTATTACAGATTGACGGCGAGATAAATGACAAAGTTCTTCCTCGGTTGTTAGCCTCTTTGCAGCACATTCAAAGTCTGTGCGAGTCAGAGGGTGCTATGGTGGCGTTACAGTTCAACTGGTGAAAATCATAAAGCACAAAATGTAATAAGGTTTAACTACACAGATGAGCTTGTAAACCGAAGTCGCAAGCTAACGCTTTGTCAAAGTGATAGTTATAAGCAGCCTTTCGGTTAGAAAAAGCGTAAAGATTTAATGTAACATGATGTAACATAATGTAAATGAATTGAGACATAGTGAACTTAAGTCACAAGTTAACACGGTAGTAATGAGCATCGTTCTTTCACTACAGGGGCCATCAAATGGAAACCATTCCTTCTAAAAAGACGTGGTTACTAAACGGTACTCGTAAACTACATTCCATAAGAGATAAATAACACAGAGGTCACAAGTTAAAACGGGCATATTCCCTTGATTCATCCAGCTGCATATTGTTGTGTGACATCTTGATATTATTGCAAAGATCCGCAGCAGCTAGCATTGCGAAATAGCTTAGTGTGATTGTTACCGTAGTGACACGCTGCCTCGCTTTATTGTATGGGTACGAATCCCGTGTCAAATCGCTTTATTTATTTTTTCACCTCGCTTCAGCCGTTACGGGCGATCATACCAATAATTTGCAATCTTAACAAGAATGTCAAAATCATGTAACAAGAAAGTCTGTGTTTATTAGACATCTTAATATCAAGTCGTCTTGTGCTTTCAGAATCGACGAATCTGCTGAGGTCGTTCATGCACCTCTTTGGCAGAGGACCTGTAACCGGAACTTGGTCACCACCTTAGCACCCCCTGACTCGCACAGATTTTGAAGAACTTTGTCATTTATCTCGCCGTCAATCTGTAATAAATCATCAATAAGTGCATCTAATCTGAATGACACATAGTCATTTGATGCATGGTTATCGACTTCATTGGCTAAATGCTGTAACTCTCTAGCTAATTGTGCGCCCGCCATAGTTACTTAACGTTATACACGAAGCAAACGATCAGTGAGTGACGTGACGTTAGTCCAAAACAAGTCAAGAGTAATCGATCAAACGCTTCAATCTACGCTGAACCAATAGTAGGCAAGACCAACCCATCTAATTATCATACAAGACACAGAAAAGTAAGAATAAATACAAGAATAAATAAATAAAAGTGGAAATAAATACATGCGATAATAAATAAATATAAAAATAAATAAACGTATAAATAAATAAATGTAAAAATAAAAGGAAAGGATAAATAAAATAATCTAAAAATAAAAAATAATAATAATTAAAAATAATTAAAAATGGACACAAAAAATAATAAATCAATTTAAAAAATGAAAAGAAAAGTTAAAGCTAAGATCAATAATAGCTAAAACGAATTATTTTGTTTTATCAAACCATTCATTCCTGTATTTATTTTCATATTATTACATTTATTCGTTTATATATTTATTTATTTATACATTCATTTATTTATAATTTTTGCAGGTTTAGTCCTCCATATTGGTCATCTTCTCAGCCCGTCACTTGTGATCACACAAACGCTCGCCAGGAAATCAGAGGGCAGTCCTGGATTCCTCAAGTCACTGAGAGGAGATATTTTAAGAGACACTCATATCACATGGCCTTGGGTTTCCAGCTTACATACAATGCTTCCTCAGTATCAGAGAACACAGCCAGAAAGACTGAGTGAGCAGAAACAAAAAACTAAAGACAACAAAAGCAAAAGAGCAAGAAAGCCCATATGATCAGCACATGGGTATGCTGTAATTCTGCATCCGCTCATTATTACGGCACACGGAAGAAATTTAATAGGAAGATTGGGGTAGAGCTAAGGAGAGAGAGAGAGGGAGGGAGAAGCAAAAGAAGAGCGAGGGAAAGCAAACAAGGAGGAGAAAGCGCTAGTGAGCTGCGAGAGAAAGGGACAGTCTGAAAAAAACGGCTGGAGAGAGAGGCTACATGTGGCAGAGGAGGGTGTGCGCTTAGCCATGGAGGGCGACAAAATTGCAGGTAAGAGAGCGGCTAACTGGTACACACTCTCTTCTCTTTGAAACATTTTCCAAAGAACTTTTTAGATGCTGAAGTATGTAGTCTGGTGTCTTTCACCGATTCATAGAAGAGTAAGCAGCTGGTTTCTAGGGAAGTGCTCCTGTGTTTGTCGCTTCAGCTTGGATCTGGATTACTCGGTGTGTTAAAAGCATCTGTTGAGTTTATGGGATTTAAGAATCCATCCTAATATGTGTTTCTTCACATTCATGTTTAAAAATAAATCTCACTCCATTTAGTTTTGAGCTTTAAACAAAAGACAGATTTATGCCGTACTACTTTTGTCTCTGGTGGTGGTGCAGGCTGATTTAAGTTTGTAAGATTTTCCGTTGACAGGGCTGGATTTTCCACAGGCTTTGACTGGAAAAGGGAACCCGCTCATCAGGATGTGACAACAGGCAATAAAGAAAGCTGTGTGTGTGTGTGAATGAAATGCACTCAGATGCTGAATCAGTGCTGTGGTGTGTTTGGGACTCTGAGAGTTACAAAGGCTGCCAGAAAATGACAGCGCGGTGCTTTAGCTTTAAATAAATATATGAACCTATAGGAATATAATAATGGCCTTTATGTTTGATTTGAGGGGACACACCTGGTGCCCTGAGTGAGAGGCAATGGCAAGATAAATACACGAAGAATGACCCTTATGATCTCCATAACACCACAGCAGGTTCTGTTCTAGTTAGTCATAACTCCAGGCTGGTCTGTAATGGATTTAGCAGGAACTGAGGCAGAGAAACAGAAGAGAGAAGTATAGACAATAGGAGGGCTCTTACAGATGATAATGCAGTACTGTAGAGGAATACTGTGGTACTGAATGATTGCTCTTTTTATACACCCCAATAGCTACCATGGTACTTTTTGTTAGTGGTGGAGTGCTTGCACAGAGCTGAATGTACAGATTCATTTAACACTCTATTTAGTAGAAAAGACACGACATGAAGACTGAGAGATGGAAAACAGGAAGTGGTGAATAAGAGAAATGATGTAAGAATGGACCTCAGTCTCGTTTGCGTTTATTAAGATCATGGGTTTGATTTCAGGGAAACACATAAACTGATCAAGAGTTTCCTGAACTGAAAATTGCTTTACAAAAAGTGTTTTCCATGTGCATAGATGTGAAATGTATGATAATGAAGGTGGCGAAAGCTATATCTCACAAATCACACAGGTTTACGCACTGTCATCTGTCAGATAGCAGACGTCACTGTTTCACACAGTTTTATCTATTAGAGAGGAAAACAAGACTGCGTGGTTCTGCGTCTTCCGTTCTTTTATGTTTGTTGAATAGTCATGAAAGCTAACAGAAACAAGAATGATAATAGAAAACAAAGACATTGGTGAGCATTGTAAAAATAAAAGAGTTCAAAGCCATTTTAAAGTCATACGACCAATGAACAAATATGATGCGAACAATATCTTGTCTAGTCTTGCATAAAGCTGCTGCAACTCTTGCATTTTAGACTCACTTAACATGTTTTGTGACTTTCCCACATGAGACTCCATGTTAAATAAAACGGCTAGGTTTATGACTGGAATCTCACCATCAAATACCTTTTTATTGAGGAAATTACTGAGTACACCTGTATTACATCTAGCATACTTTACACTATCTAGGACATTTGTGATGGTTTAATTTTACTTTCAGAATGTTTACATTCTTTTTATCTCAACCACATGACTTCTAGGTGATTTTATATATTGCTTCAATTTAATTAGGGTTAAATTTTTATTTTGTGATTAACAACAGACCGGACAGACAAATGTTTGCACAAAAAAGTGCCGTTTCTCATGCGTTCATCTGGATCTTCTAACAGTAAAATTGTCATAATTGTTTTACTGTTCTGTGTGATTTGGCAACTCTTGTGGTCAAATAATAAACTGAAAAAAATGTTTGAAAATCTCTTCAATCCAAGTTAACTGTCATCCAAATGCCATAGGAGGACTATAAAAAGCAGGGATGCACTGATACCATTTTTTTAAAACACCAAAATGAAATGTTTAGGTTGCTATTTTCCAAGCACAACACACTGAAACTAATAAAAATAGATTGGCTTCTTACGAACAACTTCACCTCAAACACATTATGAAAAAAGACATCATTTTATGTGCTTGTCACAAACTGTCAAAGCACAAATTTCAGTTAGTAGTGTCAGGTATGTCACATGAGGTATCGATCTTTGGTATCGGTGTATCTTTACGAGTACGAGCATGAGCTTGGTATGGTGCATCCCTAATAAAAAGAGAAGCATTTAAACTTGATCGTTGTGCACCTAATATTCTGAATGGTCTCTGACCTGACTGTATTATGACACATTTACAAAAGTGTAACACATTGTTGAGGCAGTTTACAAAGTTCATGCTCTCAGCTGCCTTTGCAACATTACCACCTTGTACTTTAATTTTCAATAATCAATTATTCCCAATCTGTGTGACCAATCAGGATTTGAAGTTAAAGCTTCATTTCATAATTCAATGGTTGGTTTTAAATCTGTACAATAAAAACATTATGAGTTTTTCCACATGCTCTTGCGTTTTGAATACTGGTCCCAGCAGGTTTCCTACATTGACCAGTGAGACATTTTTTGGGCAGCCTGTGTCATGTTTTGCTGGCCCACTGCAGCAGACCAGCACAAAGCAGACCAGGAGAGTGCAGATAGCCTGACGTGAGATGACAGGCAGTGTGTAAACATGCTTATGGGGGAGTGGAAGGATACTTTACCGGTGCTTTGCACTTAAATGTAGATTAAGACTGGGAAATTATTAACACAATGCCTTATATCACATCCACTAACAGGCCCAACCTAATAGAATGTGAAAAATAAGTTTTTATTTTCCACAAGCTCAGGATATCTTGTGTGTGGGTCATTTCACCTTCAGAGTGATCTGTGCTCACTGTGGTTTGTCAATTTGAAATGAGTTATTGGAGCAGACAGCGTGTTTACAGAAGCCTGTCTCAGGCTGGTACAGATCTTCATGCTCCATTACAGAGTCTGTGAGATCTCACCATCTACAGCAAGAATCAAACCAGTTTATTCTTTTTCAGTTTCTGGATACAAGTATTAGAGCTAGAATTCAAATTGACATTCTTAAGTGTCCAATTTCACTACATTTTATGTGTTATAGTGACATCTAGTGGTTATAATTTATTTAATGATTTTATACCAATTGCTTCTGATTCTCCTAGATCAGGGATTTTTTAAAACTCGAGTCTGGAGACCGCCAGAGATCCCCAGAAAGATTTAAAGAAATGAACGCTAAGCAAAAAGTGCAATGAACTTAATTACGGTTTAAGCGTTTTCATTATCTAACAATGTTTCTAAAATGTGGAAAAATATGAAAGTGTTCTAAAACTTTTGAGCGGTAGTGTACTTTATAGAATATACATATTTTTACCCCAGGGGTCCCCCAGAATTTTTTTAGGAAAAAAGATTACGAAAAAAATGATAAAAGTCCACAGTGTTTATCTGCTTTTTTTGCTCTGGATAGTTTCCAGAATTGTTTATATTTGAAACTTTCTAATAGGTTTTCTCACTATAGTTTCTTTTTTCGGACTCAAAGTGAAATTGCTGCCGACTATTTAGGTTTAAAAACAATGTGTTGTCTTTATAATATTCTATTTACTATTTATCCAACAAATTTTTAAACGTTTCTTTAAACAGAAAAAAATATAGATTGATATATTTTTTAGAAAAGGGGGTCCCTCACAAAAGGTTAATTTGGGGGTCCTTGGCATCATAAAGTTTGAAAAGCCCTGCTCTAGAGTGGTTCTCACTAACTAAAGCTTGTATGGCAATAATTGTAAAGCTGCTATGACACAAGATTTATTGTGAAAGCTTATGAAAAAATTTGAAATTGAAATTTTTTCCCCCAGATTTTTTATATCCAACATTGCTCTATGTAAATGTAGTCATTTATTTATGCTTGGATGAGTTCACTTACTAATTATCTAACATTGTTTATATGCTCGTATTCATACACAAATATACAGACAAACACATAAATCTTGTCAACTGGTTCTTAAATATTAGTAAGATGAACACCAAATTTATTTTATTCTTCATATTAGACAGCCAAGTTTTAACTAATTTACGGAATAAGCACTAGCCATTTATGATAACTGCTTAGTATGCATCAGAATGGCATAGGCTTCTGCTTTGAATACCCTTTCAGGTTATACACAAACTGTCCGTCTTCCACTCCTCTCCACGTCTGGATTTGTGGTGTGTATGTATGTGTGCAGTATGTGTTTGGACATCTGTTTACAAGGGCCTGCATGGTGTTTGCATTAGACATGCCCGAAGAGCTGTGAAATATGCTGTATGATTAGTTGGATGCAGCATGAATTTCCTGTTTTTGTAGGCTCTGGTCCATAACACATCAGCCATCACTGCAACATGTAACCCCTTTATCTCCAACATCACTGTCCTGCACTACAGCGGAGACAGACATGTGTCATAGTTTTACAAGAAGAGAGCGATTTCCTTCTGGGTAAACCCAACAAACCAGTCACACGGCATTGTATTAGCAGTTAGCAGATCAAATCATTAACCAGCCCTTTAACTTTGCAGCGAAATACTAAACCGATGTTTTTTGACAGTTGTGCGAGTCATTTAACTGTCAGGACTGTCCCAATGAAAGTGTGTTGTGGTGGTTTTAGAAGATGAGGTGTGGGCTGAAACAGAGCTCTGATGGAGTCCGCTATACAGATGAGGTCACTGATTTACGACGCCCCATGGTCTCAGCCTCCTCCTCACTTCTATAAGAAACACTAGCGGTGACCCGAGGCGGTAGATGTGCTCAGATTCAGGAAACTACTGTGGAAGCCGCAAGCGTAGATGTGCTCTCCTCAGGGATTCTGATGAAATACGTGCTGCTACCGAGAACCTCCATTTTGCACATGCACATCTGTACTTTTATTGAAGGTTGTTCACCCACATCAGCACAATCCGAATGAGATTCATCTAAAAATACTAACGTTATCTCTTCTACGATTGCATGAAGTATCCCGTTTCAGTGAGTGTGTGGGTGTACTGGGGAGTATTCACTTGAATAACTGTGTGGTAGAAGCTGACCGATTCAGTACGAGAGGGTGGAGAGAGGGAACGATTCAGAGAGAGAGAGAGAGAGAGAGAGAGAGAGAGAGAGCACGGGGGTGGGGGTTGTCATCGCGTTCTCATTCTGAGGTCTGGTACGTTCAGAGAGTTGGAGGAAGTGGGAAAAACTAAGTTGGTCCTTTAAGAAAGTCGTGGGCTTGGATCTGGGGACTGCTCCGATCGCCTTTTTTTCTGTTACCTCCTAATTTGGGATTTGTTTGGGAGCTGGAGAGCACAGAGTCTGTGAGAGCTTTGCCTTGCTGGGAAAGGTTGCATTGATACTTCAAATTTATCTTCGAAATGTCTGATTCCACTGTAAATGCGCATTTAGAGGGAATTATCTCAGACTTTGAAGGTTTGTGTTTATTCTTTATACACACTTTGTATAATACTTTGTAGATTTGTTCTATAGCCAAAGTTTTGCATTTGAAAAGTTTTAGTACCACGCACATCAAATTGATTTGGAAGCAGTATTATAACTATTTTACGTTGGGTTGTCTGCATTTTTATCTTGATTTCTATAGCTGTTGTGTGCTGTGTTTATGTCACACTCGTCATGTGGCTGTCTGGAGTATGTGTGTTTGTCCTGCACAGTGTGTGCTATTGACTTTATTCTGCGAGCTATACACACTAAGCCATGCATGACAGGAAACGTCCTCGCTGTGATCAAATGAAAGCAACTTTAAACAACAAGACGTCAGAACGCTGACCAAAGCCATGAGCATAACACCTGGCCCCTCTCATTCCTCCTGCTCATCTCTATCACCTCCTACTGCTCAAGCTTCACGTCTCTGTCTTTCATTTTTTCATCGTTGGGCTCCTGGCATTGATTTACTCTGTCATCTTCTCTTTCCTATCCTCCCTCTCTGCCTTCCTCTCTCAACACCTCTCATCCAGCTGCAGGAGACCCTCACGCCTCTCCTATATGTCATGCACACACATGCACCACACACAAGACACATTCTCACATGTCTGTTTTTTTCAGTGTCATCGCTGCTTAAATCTTGGAATGCATTTTGTGGCAAATATCAAATGGAATAAGGCAGGTTAGTGGAGTGGAGGTAGAGCATCATGTGTTTGGGCTGGGTGGTCTTCCTCAGTGACCCGGCTTACCCGGAAAAGGGGCTTTAGCTCATCTGTGAGTCTGTGCACCTGGCTGCTTATTCCTGGACATACACTTGGAGATTGTTCATCTCAGGAGAAGTGAATGGATGTGTGTGTGTGTTTGTGTGTGAGGGAGACAAACAGTGTGCTCTGGCTTTGTGCTAAAACTTACAGTTGGAGGGAGGAAATTCCACAGAAACTGCTGAATTTTGCGGGTGCCGAAAATGGCGGCTTTGCCAGGCGTGGAGTCCTTTCTTTATGTAGACCTGGACCTGAATGGAAAAGTGTGTTTTTAAACGTACGCTAGTCTAGCATGTCCAGACCATCGACTAAATAAACCAAAGTGCCCAGAAGTTGTGCAAGATGATTCAATTGGATAAGAACTTACCAAATTGACAAACTAGTAGTTTAGTATGCTGCATCAGACAGTCAACAAATGGACTGCGCAGGTGGCCCTTGGGCGTGTCATCTGAGGCTAAAATGAAACGTACGCATAAGTGTAAACAAACAAAACAAACAGTGTCACTCAATAGTAAACAATAAAGTGTTCAGATGAACAAAAGATCATGTCATGTTTGATTCATACCCAGACAGACCCAAGTCTTTATGGGTCTCTGAATAGGTTTTGCTGAATAACAGCGTGCTTTGGATGACCTAAATTGGCCATTTTGGTCATTTCAGCGACACATGACAAGTATTTCGGACTATAGGGTTCATTACACTGCTGACAAATCAGACATCAGTATGGGAAAAGCACTCTCATTACGCCGTGACCAAACCACTTTCATGTTGTTGCATGTAAAGCTAAATGTTGCCTCTTAATCCACCATCAAGCGTGGCTATTTGCAGAATTTATAGGCAGGACTGACCACACTGTAAACAGAAGTATGTACTTCATAGTGTGGTTAGCTGCAGCTTTACCTCAGGGCTGGAAATGTGATGCGTCTCAGCTCTATGTGCACAAGCTCATTAGCTCAAGTTTATGAATCTCAGTGTTTTGTGCTTCACAAAGTGTCACTGACTGTTTAATCCTTTTAGTAGAAGAGATCTGCAAGCCGATAGAACAGTTTTCATGGAATATCAACGATAACAGTCCTTAAAGTGATATGTCAAATGATCTTCTTATTTGTTCCACCGAAACAAACAAATGACTTCTACCAATTATAACTGTTAATCTATTGATATCTTCCTAAAACATGTGCTATCTGCATGTGTTGTAGTAAGCAGTCACGAGACTTCCAGGCATCTATAATAACTGAGAGGATATTAAAGGTTCTCATTTATAAAGCATTATGAATGTCCTCAAGCCTAATATAAATAGGATGGATGCATAAAGATGCCGTACCAGTTAACCCCTTGCTATGCTGCATGTGAATGAGCGACAAATATCAGCATTTGTTTAACCACAACTAAAGTCAGACGAGACCCTTTGTGCTGCATTGTTTCAAAAATATTCTGCGGTAGTTGTGTGAGTGTATGTGTGGGAAAACAGTACAGTTGACAGATGTGTCAGCCCTTGTTTTCATACTTCTTCACCCAGTAATTGTTTTGTGTTGCACACATGATCAAGGAGGCAGCCACAGTTACACGCATTAGCATCTACTTTATGCACACACAGAGACACAAAAAAACATTCACACAGATATATTTAGAAAAAGTCTTACTCTCCACTCTTAGGAATTATATATTTGGCTAAACTAAATGCATATTAAACACCGCACAAACCTAAACAGTCTCTTACTCTCACCTCCATACTGTAGATCTGTGTGCACACCTCCATACATGTGGATGCATCTGTTGGTGTTTGTTTGTTTGCGTGCTTGTTTATGTGTTTATTCAATGCTGCAGCTGTGTATGCTGTGGAAGAGAGAGAGTGCTTATGTGTCTCTGTGAGGCCTATTTCCCACCAAAGCCTCAGGCTCCCTGTTCTCAACAGATCAGCAAGGCCAAACATATCATTACAGCAGAATCACACTATCTGTTTGTATGCCGTTGTTTTTGTCTGTATGCACCCCAAACACCTCTTTGGCTGTTTGGGTACTTGGGACGGCTTCTGAGGTCTTTTTGTGCCTGAGCGGATCTGACTGATAATTATGACAGATTACAGTCAAACTGTTATGATAGTTTTGGGGCTAATTTGAAACAAATAGCAATGAAATTGGGCACTTTCATTGTAATTAACGGGGCTTGCTGAGGCGTGTAGCTTATCCTGCGCTGCTGACGTGAATGATGGTGAGGGTTGTTGCGGAGAGCTGTGCTGTTACATTTTGATTCGAAATTAAATTAGTTGGCAAATAATAAAACGAGTTAATCATTCTGTGGGTTTACACTGAAGGCTGAAAGAGGGAACCAACCAAGCCATAACCAAAATATCACAGGGGATGGGCTGTTTTGATCTGGGCCAGGAGGTATCCACCTTAGCAACTCAGCAAAAATAGATGTATTTATATAAACACATACATATATACTGTATATACCTTTATGAAACAAAAAATATATGGGAATATACAGGAAAGCATAATGCAATACATTAAATAACACATGTCCAAAATATTAGAACCAAGTGCTTATTTTTATTAATTTAAGAAGCAGAAATTTCTCATGTATTATTCAATAAATTGTAATTTTGTACTATATTAACAATGTACTATCTAGATGTAGATCTCTTTTAGGTATATAATAAATTATTTTATCTTAATATATATAAGAAAATATCTATTCTTTGTGTAAGGGTACACACACGTCTATGTGACATTTTATATCTCTGCACCGCTGGAACTCTCATCAGATGTTTCTAGGCACCTCATCCTGTCAAAAATACACACATGTACTATATACTGTAAGAGATCATGTGTTTGCTGTGAAAAAGTGCTGCTGTGACTGTAACACCTCATATAGTGTGAGAGAGTACAGTGATAATGGAGGATACCTGTCTGAAATCATTCACTTCCTGTCTGTCAATGAAAGGGCTTTTTGAGGATAGAGCCTAACGCAGAGAAATTCTGTTGTAGAGCTTGTAGATCTGTGTATGCCTCTCGTAAAGTTGGGTTAATATTAAATAGTGCACAGTTCCAAGCGCAATAACAGTTGTATGGTGTTATTGCCTGAGCCAGAGGAAAGAGACTAAAATTCTCTTTTCCTGTTTCACAGTCATTTTCCATTAAACCCTTATCCCACCCCAGGGACATTGTGTGTGTGCATGGAGTTTTGTTTGCCTTTGGCTGGCACATACATCAAACACATTGCCCTACATAGTTATGCAATGCACGTGCCACGTGGGTCTGCCTAGGTTTGTCCCTCAGAGTCCATATTAATCCAATGGCTTGCTCCCAACAGGAAATGACATCATCAGGACGTGTCTTGAAAGAGAGCACCCCTCTCTGAACATGAGTCATGAGAAAAATGGTCATTCCCTTTTTTGGCTCAGGATAAAAGCACACTAGTTGAAAACAACTTTATATTATAAGCCCAAATGTACTGTACTGTACTGTCTTAACATGAGACAACATATACATAAGAGACAATAGCATCAACTATTATGCTTTAGACCTAGGGTACACAAACCTTTCTTGGGGTTTGGACACCGGGTCAAAGCTTGCCTTCAATCAATGGATGAATATCATACATGAATGTCAATATATGTCATTTATGCACTACAGTGAGCATATCAGTTATCCTGATGCACGTTTATGTTCTGAATGATTTTAATAGAGTAGTGTTTACCCTAAAACACACAGTACAGGCATACACTGACCCACAGATGCTTGCATATCTGATCAAAAACAGCTATTGTTTATTTCACATAAATATGACTGCCAATAGGACTTCAAACACTGATGATCTATGAACTATGATCCAACTGTGATTTGGTTGTTTTGATGTTTTGTATGAAAGAAAAAGCAATACAGGCCTTTTGTATCCATCCAGCGTTTATTAACTCCAGAAGCAAAAGGGTCAATTTTGTTGAACTATGAATATGAGACTTGCTACACAGATGTGCCACATAAGGTCAGAGTAAGTAGATTACACCGTATGTTTTGCCATGTGTCCTTAGCACCCCTCACACACAACCAAGTTGTGCCAAATCTCTAAAAGAATAGGCCAGACTGCTGTTTTAGTCTTGGCTATCTGGACAAGCATGTGCTAAAATGAGCAACTTGGAAAATACTTAAGTTCCACACACGTCCAGTGTTTTGCCAGCTTAGAAATTAAGGGAGGTTTTCAACAAACAGCAGTGCCAACTGGCCATGCCATTCTCTGCACGAGAGATGTGTGGCTTAATGTTTATATAGACCAACTGGACGAGATACTAAGCACCTGCTCAGAACTTAAGGGCATAACTTCTATAAAGTCTGTTTGCCATTACTATGACTGCTGTGTCTAGTATGACTTGTGTGTCTAGAAATTTCCTGGGGATTAGAACAGACAAATGTCCTGACCCACCAAACGTCCCTTTGTGTGTGTGCGCATGTGTGTGTATTCCTGTTGAGCTACACAATGCAGATAATTGAAAAATCTGCTCTCAAGGCCGTCCAGCTCCAGTTTCAGACCCTCAGCAATTTTCGCACTTTCAGCTATGGATGTCTAAGGGAATGTCTTGACAAATGCCAGCAGCTCATATTTCTTTGTACTGCTTTCAAAGAGCACAAGTGTGACATTGTTTGCAAGACAATTACTTTCATCAGCTCAAATCCACCAGTTAAAATGTATCAGTATTACAATCAGCTAGTGAAATACATTAAGCCTATTTTTAGGAAGTTGACATGTCCCGAAGAGCAAATTAATAAAGGCAAAAGAGGTAGGCTTAAGAGAAATGGTTTCCAGTAGTACAACCAAAAATGTATTATATATATATATTTTTGTCCTCATGCACTCATACATTCTTCAACATTTGAAGTTATTATTTTGAATTAACATTAAAAGAATTCGTACACATGTCAAACGAGCCATATCTGGCCTAGAAAATGATATGGCTTACAAATACATGTGCCTTTATGTAGGCCTAATGTAAAAACACCCAGACCATTTATTAAAAATATGGTCACTGACCTGCGTCATGTTTTCCATTGCTTCAGGTGCTAGGCGGTAGCCTTGTTGCGCCCTCTTCACGCGCTAATAAAAATGAGTTGTTTTAAAACTTCGTTTCCCATAAATCTCAGTTCAACTCGTATCGCTGGAGTAGAGTCAGGTGACTATCGATATCAAGCTGCCATGCTCACGAGACATCTGAAACGCGTCAAGTCAGGTATTTTACGATATAAATCCGAAAATCGTGTATCCGTACTGTTTATATTTATTATATTGTTTTACTGACGATTGTTAGAAATTGAACAGGTTGACGTGGGCGAAATTCAGACGGCATTTTGCGATAAGGCTACGCTACTTTCTTTCCTAACGAACGTGAGCACGGGGTTTTCAGAAGGGCGATGGGGAATTGTCTGGTTGGTCACTGTAGGTGTGTTTGACTTGAAGTGTCTCTGCCCAGACCGCTCGTTGTATGACGTCAAAGTATCGCGAGAGCGATTCTAAAGCATACGTTAAAAGTGTGATCTCGCGGTACTTTAAAGTCATATGCAGGTCGGTCTGCGCATCGCCGTCTGGTAAACGCCCGTTTCCTTTTACGACCAATTTTCAGTAGTTTTCTTTATAGTAAAACCAGCTTGAGAAAAGAAACGTATGTCTTTTTTAAATTCCAAAGCGCACATTTACGACGAGACAGTATAAGTTCTCACTTCATGTGCTCTGCAGTTTAAAGTGAATAGAGCTTTAACAACCTCTACAGTTTGTACTTTTGGTACTCTCTCAGGATCTAAATTCATGTTCTTTCTGTTCATGCTATCACACAATTTGTTTTTTTTTACTTGAATCGTTTTCGTTAGTATGTTCTTCTTTAATTAAAACAAATGTTGTTTATTTTACTTCAGAAAAATCTTGCTTGGTTAGAGTTTATTTTGACTTTGGAAGTTTTTGTTTTGATGGCCTGAAACTAAATATTTTCTGTAATGTAATTGAATTTATGTAACCAACTATACAGCCATAGCAGAATCTATTCAGTGAATATTAATTAATTGCACTTCAGAGTAAAACATATTGAGAGTTGCCTGATTTTAATGCAAATATATTTATTTGTATTTGTTTACAGCACTTAAGAGGTCATTTGAAGTGGAGGAAGATGCATCCACAAACCCATCCCCTCTCTCCCGCAGAACAACCAACCCTCTGCGCTCCTCCACTTCTTCCAGCAGTCGCTTCCATGACATGAGCTCCCGCAACTCCGAGTCCACTTCCAGGCACGCTTCCGATTCCTCCTCCAACCAGAGATCACCAAAGTCCAGCCTCCGCCGCGTGGAGTTATCATCGGGCCGTGTTCCAGAGACTGTGTCACGCAGGACAGAGATCTCCATTGATATTTCTTCTAAGCAGGTGGACAGCTCGCCCAGTCCTGGTATTGCCCGCTTTGGCCTTAAGAGGCCTGAGGTCTCACTCCAAAGTAAAGCCACAGATGTGCCCATTCACAGAAGGGCTGAGGGTAACCACAGCAGACCCCAAGAACCTCCGACACCCCCCAGGAGAGCTGACCCACCTCTGTCTTCATCCAGGATACCTGAGCTGTCCCAGAGGAGAGCAGAGCCTCCCAGTCCTCTCGAGATCTCTGCTTCCTCCAGACGGGCCGAGATGCATATTAACAGACAGCTGGACACACCTTCTCCTGCCAGGGAATCGGATAACAGCTTCACCTCAGCAGCCAGCATCACACCCACCTTCAATGAATACAAGACCCCTCCATCAGCGCACGAAAACCCCATAAGGCTGACAGAGAGTAAGTGGACTTCTTCAGTGCTTGCTTGCTGTTTGGTATGAAAACTGATCACATGATCTGGACCTGATGTTTACATTCTGTGTTTGGGGTGTCTGGTGAGATCTCTTGTACTAAAGCTTTGTTATGAGAGGTAGGGACCCATGAGGATATCTTCTTTTTGTGCACGATTCAGGTTGAAGTGATCACCTCGCACCAAATCTAGCGCATGATAATGAGACAAACAGAAACGGCTCATAGGAAAGAATGTTGCTTGGAGCTCTGTCAGTGAGTGAGGTCAACAGATCTTATGCATTGTCTAAGCACTGAAATTATCAGGTTTACTTTTTGTCCCAAAAAACTGCAACTTTCTATAGAACCCCATCTGCCCACTCTGTGAAAGAGACTTGGTGGTGTTGTCTGAAAGTTTACCTTCAGTATACCAGTGCTCTTGAAAGTGTGAAGTTGTCTATATTTACCCTGACACTTCCTGCACAACTGAATGCGGTTTTTATTAGCGAATTGTTAGCTTGAGGCTGTGCACATTCTTTTTGGGTGCCATCGGCCAATCAGCATTGTCAGGAGGATGTCATTTTCCTGCGGCTCCAGAAGGATTAGTGACGTGGTGTGTACAGCTTAGTCTATAACTGAGTGTCTGAGAACAAAGATCGCAATGTAGATCATGTACTTCCTGAGGTGCATGTGCCGGCCAAGCAGCTAGTATTTGGAGCAATGGGAATGCTAACAAAAAGCTTTCTTCAGGTATTATATACGTCTGAGTATAACACTGGCTCTTTCCGGAGCTTAGATGTGCACGATCCATATTGTATGTAGGGTCCATATTCCAAACTCATGACTAACAACCATGAATTGAGCCAGTTTATTTCAACACGAGTGGAGTCTCACGTAAAACACCAAATAAAGAAGAATTGGAAACCTTGGACACAGACACACTAGTTTTGTCTTTTGTACAAGTGTGTCTTTGCTCACTTTCAGTCTTTTCCAATGCTGTACTAATTCACCCAGGGGGATTATGGACCCCTGTCACCAAAAATGAAGATGGACCGATTTGTTTACAGCTGTTTTTTAGTGTACGTTTTCCTCTATTTAGGCTTATCTGTATCAGCTCTATGAGATCTGTTTGTGATTGGTGTTGTTTAGGGCTGTGCAAAAATATCGATACATGTAACTATTGCAATATATATATTTTTTCGATAGTGATACCTCTACTATCGATTTTTAAAAAAAAATCATGTCAAATACATACAGCCAAAAAGTAAGTGGAATCGCGAGCATGGCGAAAAATATAAGAACTCTTCGAGCTCTCAGAGCTTATGTGTGGGTGTGCTCTGGTTTTCAAAATACGTAATGGAGTAATGAGTTATATAAAATAATGCTGTTTGTAGGCTTTGCAAGTCATGACACAAGTCACTTGGCTACTGCAGTGCATTAGACAAAAAGTTTATTAAGAAAAGTAACAATGACATTTATTGTGCTTTCACGGATGTGACACCAGCACATTTACAGCACGGATGAACCAGGGGTTTTATACTGCCCATGTTCAGTGTTTTAACTGTAATGCACCACAACAGCCAAGTGACTTGCGTGACCCACCTTATTCCCCTGTGCTACCCACTTGAGGGGCACAATCCACAGTTTGAGAAGCCAAACCTCTGATCTAAAGGTCCGTGCATCACACATCATGGCCACTCTGCAGAGGTAAGGGATGTTTTTACACTTATCCTTACAGAAAACCCCCGGTGGTGCACAGCATGTTGTATTTCTAGCTCTACTTTTTACATTTTCTAGTTAAAGTATTGCAATATATCGCAAATGTGTATTGTATCGAAATATATGTAAGGAATAATTGACGACGGGCCGTTCAATTATCGAAAGTTAATGCACACCCCGAGGTGGCCGTTACACCTCGGGTGTGCATTAACTTTCGATAATTGAACGGACCGGAGTCAATTATTCCGCTTATACCACGGTCACAACACCACAAGACGTTGTTCCGATACCACAAGACGTTGTTACGATGTTTTATCTCAAGACATTTGTATGGTATTTGTCCCGGAATGCACTTGCTGGTAGGACTAATTTCTTACGTATCTCATCTGAAGGCGTTGCTTGAGCTGCATATGCAGTTTTCCGAGAGCGAGAGGAAGACAGACAGTGCACGTGCACACGCGTTTGCTTCACTGAGAGTGAAAAGACAAGTATCTATATTTGATTTGTTTTCGTCGTATTTAACACCCCTGTCGTATAAGAAAAGTATTAAGAGAAAAAAGTGACACGGAGGTTTCTGCGCCAGCTGCGGTTCTCGCAGTGGCATAGAAAGCTTCCTGCTGTGTGTTTTAAGTCCCGTTTACCCATTCCACAGACGAATTTAACATGTTGTTGTTGTTATTTTTGTGCTTCGTGTTTTATCTTTAACCCGCTGATTGTGTCATGTAGTTTGCCGTTACCTTTGATATATGCTTTAGTTTTTCATCTGAACAGTCCTGTACAGTGCTCTCGCCATTGTTGTTCAAATGTTCATGCTGTCCATAAATATTAATAGTTATTTCTTCTCAGACAATGGAATTTGCCAGTCACTTTGTCTGTTGTTATATACATATTCACTGGCGGACAGTAGGCTAAACTTGGCGAAGTGATATGGAACTGTAATGCGGTCAGCAGACCTGGAACACCTTCATAGGTGTGCGTTTAACTGAAAAATAATGCACACCCGTCGAACGTTCGTCAGCCAATCAGAATGAAGCATTCAACAGCCCCGTGGTATAAAGCAATATATTGTATCGTGACCCATCTATCGTGATATGTATCGTATCGGGAGGCACTTGCCAATACACAGCCCTAGTGTTATTATTGGTCCAAGGTGTCTCCCATCAGATTCTACATTTACATATGAGAGATAAATACGTCTGATGACTTTGCTCTCCCATTTGGCACAGTTGTCATGGATGAGATTGTGAGAAAACATCTTTGCAGTCTGCCTTTTAAAGGGCCTGTTGGTTCGTGCAGCACATGCACGCAGCTGGTGGGTGTGTGTTTCTAGATCTGGACTTCATCAAATTCTCAGCGTAAAAATAGACATCAAATTCAATTTCAGCTTTTACGCTGTTTACAGTGTAAACAGGATGGTTAACTGTTGAAAATGCTTTTGTTTTTTGGTCCGTATTTTATTCATATAGCAGGAGTCTGTGGACTTGTGTGTGTGTGTGGTAATGTAGTTTCACTGTGTTTCAAGTATGAGATAGGCCAGAGAGATGGAAAACCTTTTCAGGATGTGATCCAGGCAGCCTGCAGCACATTTGGGTTTAATTAGTGGTTCATCAGCAGGGCTCTGCTAACACAGCCCAGATAAGGAAAGCGAGCTAGAGAGATACTAAGTACCAGACAGGCCAAATGGGGCTCTGTAATGTGTCCAGATTTAAAACGTGCAGAAAAAGAGTCAAACTCAGCATTGCATAGTCGTTGCCTTTCTGGATCCCACACTTGAAGGGCTTGAGAACAAATTTTTACTAGGGTTCAATACGAACCTCGGTTTTTCACCGACGGTTTTTGGTTCTGATGGCTTTGCACATTAAAGTGTTTTTTTCATTGTTCTATTCTTATGTGATAGGAACAGTAAACAGTTAAGAACTATTTTACTGAAATTCTCTTTATTTAACTTATTTTATTATCTTTAAGCAAAAATCAACTTGTTCCTGGCTTACAGCAGTTTTTGGTTTACTGTTCATCAACATGCCAGTAAAATAAGCTTCTTGAAGAGGTTTTGCACATCAGAGTATTTAAAATAACGTAATGCAAAACTTTCCGATTGCTGCAATGGACGTAAACGTGCGGTGCGCGTAAAGCAGCTTTCACACAGGATGCGGAATGCGCTGCGCTATGAAACCCATTCATTTCAATGGCTTGCGCCGCGCAAGGTCGATTTGTCGCTCCGTTGACCAAAGCGTACGCGTACGCGCACGTGCAGCGCTGTCGATCTTGCGCGGACGCCACGGTCAAAGTTCAAAATAGTTCAACTTTTGCCGCTGCGCTCTGTGACGTTTACCCGCACGGCCAATAGAAATGGGGCAGGACCACCCACAGCCTCTTCTTCCTTGCTGCTATCTTACTTCTAACTAGCAGGGCTAGTGCTATCGCTTGCTTTTTAGCACGTGACAGATACATATTTTGCTGCTGACCGAAAGGTAAAACAAACAATCAAATGACTGTTTTGAAAACTCCGCCTACTTTGCTCTGGCCAGCGCAGCGCAAACCGAAATTTCTATTTTATAGAAATAAAATGGCTGCCGAAGCGCTGCTTTGAACATATTTTTATATGAATTAAAATGTATTTTTCACTTTTAATAACTTTCGATTGCATTTCTAGCGAGAAATTAGTACTGTAGTTTTAAAATATGTGGTTGGTTTTTGCAAAGATGGTCTCTGTTTATAATTCAAATAGACTTCCGTTACTCTGCCTGTATGAATCCCGTGTACTGAGCTGCCTTCAAGTAAAAACGCTGCCAGCTTTTCTTTTTACTAAAAAAGCGCTCTTGTCAACTTTTTCTTGTCAAAAAAGACGTCAAGTGTGTTCATGGCCTAACACACTAGCGCTCAATGGGAAAGGCCAAAGATAATATATTAACAAGGTGCGCCAATGCGATTGCCATAAATTGGAATAAATGCAATGCTAAATGGCTGCCTGGAGGCGCTCTTACTTCATTAAATGGACTTTGGCATGGTGCTGTGTAGACGCTTATTCTGCATTTTCTGGGTGAGATGCAATGTGAGCGTGCTGCTTTCGTATGCAGTGTAAAATACATTCTTGGTGTGCCAAATTCGGAGATTATCACTTTAGTACAACGGGCATACAATAAAGCCAGCCCGCGTCTCTCAACAGCACATTGCTTCTTGTGTTGCAGGCAGCCTTGCTTCACCGGCTGACCATCACTCGCTATTAGATACAAACAAACACGGACAGAGCCAATTCAGAGTGTAATTGAGCGCACAGAAATAATCTAAATGCAAAATTGGAAAACCGCAATTCACTAGAGATGGGGAGTCGACTCCAAAAGAGTCGATTCCTCGACTCTTAATGTCCCTAGAGTCGGAATCGACTCCAAAACAGGAATCGACTCATCGACTCCGTAATTTTTAATGTTGTCATTGACTCAAATCGGTTACATTGTCTTTGTCTTTGTGATTGGCGCAAAGCAACAAATAACATTTAAAAATCAAACAGGTAAAAGTCATACCTCCACTCTCTCTGATTGTACACGTTTACAGCCGATCCAAAACACTGCGTTAGCGTACGATCACACAGAACACGCTTTTCATGTTCGAAAACGTGAGGCACGCTGCGCTGCTCTTTTGGTTGACTCTTCGAAAAGAGAAGCGCAGCGGGGTAACCATTATGTTGCTAGGTAACCATCAAAACAGCTGTCCTGTCAGTCAAGGATTATAGCGTGAGCGCTCTAGTTCCTGTTAACTGTCTTATTATCAGAAACTAAAATTTTACGTTTCAATCAACTGTAAAGTTCCATCACCGTATCGGAAGGCCCGCCTCTCCACTCATTCGATTGGACAATGGAAAAAAGCACACATAACGTGAAGCGCTTTTCTGCTCAGAGTTGAGTTTTTTTCAACTTCGGGCGCTCAGAGCACTCCGCCTAACTGTACGTTCAGACCGCCGCCGTCGAGAGCGTCAAAAATCTCTCTGGCCGCCCTGCCAACAACGCTGTAGAAAGAGTCTTGGGCGCGCTAACGCTCTGACGTAGATCGAAATCTTATCTTGTATTTAAAGGGGCCGCAAGCAAACAAGCTTGTTGATCTTGTGCAGACTGACCACAAGAGATTGATCGGTGGAAAGAACTTTATTGTAGTTACACGTTTGCTAACGAAATAAACCAATTAAAAGCCATTTGTGTGGTGTGGCTTTTGTGTTCATGGTTAAGTTACACTATTAACATACTATTAACATTATAGGAGAAATTTACTAGCCTTGGTCTTTAATTAACATTAATTTGTGTGCAACCTACATTACAAACTCTCCTGGTCGAAGTGTAACGTTAGCTTTAATGCAGTTGGTCAAAGCGGTGTTATTTTGAGCAAATGAATTTCATCCCCGCTGGAAAACAAGCGTTCTGTTGTTGCATATAAATGTTGCATATACAGTAAATAGTTTATTTAATATTCTGCAGCAGTAACACTGTTTTGCATGCTCTGGCGCTGAAGTTAGCATGAAATTCCCGCTTATTTACAGAAAATTTATAACGTTAATGCACATCATCAGCAACTCACCAGGAAAACAAACAATCTCAAGACACCTTGGTCCACGCATAATTTTTTTTATTTACGTCCCTGTACGCAAACAGGGACGCGTTGTATAGGATTGGGAAACCCGCCACAGCAATTACCAACTTCTCCTCCATTTTGCTTGGGAACTAACTTTCTCTGGAATCATCTCAAGAGATGGACTTCTACGTTCTGATTGGTTGCCGCCGAACCGCGTCATAGCTCATTACCATAGTTGACCTGATTTCAACTCTCCTTGACGCCCTCAACGGCCAAGACCTCGCCGCTGCTCACCGCCGGCTCACATTGAAAATGAATGACCTCCGGCCACTTTGACGCTCTCAACGGCGGCGGTCTGAACGCACAGTAAAACGTGAGGCGATGAAAATGAAAGCGTGGTGCTATGCTTATGTGAGTCTGTATGCATAACTGGACGCAAATCAAAATCAAGTTTGTGGAAACAAATTATAAAGCGTTTCATCCAGCTTAAAAACTTAAAAAATCAGCAACAGTCAGGAAGTCACAAATCATATATTAAGTTATTGTTGCTGGGTTATTATTATAGCATATTTGTTGGTTTTAAAATTTAAAATTAGTTATTTTGCAATGAGTTACATTAAGAAGAGAACACAAGGTAGGCTCAATGCCTTTTTTTAAAGTGTTGAACTTAGCCCAGGGTGAATATATAAACTCTTAAACGAAAATAAATAAATGTTTTAGGCTTGTTTAGCGCACATTTACGGAACCTCAATTCAAAACAATGAAACGCGGCGTCTTTACGTACAAAACATATTCATTTGTGTAACTGTAACTCTCCAAAATCGATGCAATAAAAAAATATAAAAATAATAAAGGAAATGAAATGTCTTAGCTTTACCATAAGTCTACAGCTACGGTTAGACCTGGACCGTCATGTCCTTGCGCTGCGTGCGCTTGGAAAACCACATCGGTTTAGGACCAGGAAGGAGTATGTGGTCTGACAGCACAAAAAACTCTCTGTGATGGTGTTAGATGCACAAATGCATGTGTATTTGCTAGTGACTTGCCAGCCCAACGTTCCCAAGCTGAAGTTCATTCATTTATTTTATATTCTTATTCCTGAGCCCGTTTTGAATGACAGTAAATGGAGTCGAAGTGTCGATTCCGTCGACTCCAAAAGTGGGAGTCGAGAATCGGAGTCTACTCCAAAAAACCCGGAACCGAACACCCCTACAATTCACTTACAAGTATTGAACAAGGGGCAATCTTCCGGTCTCTCTCGTGAAACCAACACGGAAGTGACTAAAACTGCAATTCATCGACTGGCCGCTAGAGACTGTCTCCAAAACAGGGCAGAATCTCATTGAGCCTCATGTTAAAATGGCCAACTTTAAAGCACAAAAAAACTTCTTTACAGCCTGGTACAAAAAATTATTTTGGTCTATATAGGTAATTTTACCTTTCATGACAACTGTAAGGAGGGTGATTTTATTTTATTTAATTTTTTAAAATTTTTTATAACTCACCCGTTTAACTTATATTAAGCCTTAAAATTCTGCAAAATAGTTGCGTGGCCACTTGAGTGACAAGTGGGTTCAGCCAACCGGGCGCCTCCGCTCCAACCACGTCCCGCCTCTTTGCCCATTTACGATTATCCGGGAGTGACGCGCGATGACGCGATACTGGCTCCGCCTACTTTAGGCTTCATTTTTACTTTTCACAAACCTATGGGTGACGTCACGGACACTACGTCCATATTTTATACAGTATATGGTATTGAACTGTGGAGGTTGTACCGAACGGTTCAATATTATATCGAGTATTGTGGCATCCCTAATTTTTACTGTTGCCTTCTCCTGTTTGACCTTTTATGAAGAGGCTTTACTCACTAGTAAGTGGTTTAGTGGTTTGATGTGTTTTACTCTTGAACGGTTTTCCAGTATTTGTTGTTGCCCCAACAATGGGAGCTGGATGACTGCATTGTGGTCTGAGAGGCAGTTCAGCTTTCTCAATGAGCTAAGCAGAATGACACATTTACCAGGTGACCGTACGTCTGTTTCTGCCATCCTGCTGTGAGAAAATTCCTTCTAATTCAGATCACTGGAGGATGTTAGTAAGCTGGTTGTATCATTGAAAAGCCATGCACTAACTGTGCGTATACATTTGAACAGAATGTATGTAAAGCTACAATGTGTAAAAAAATGTAAAGTATCCTGCATTTCATGTTTCAAACAGAGATGGCGATAGAGAGGCATCTCTATCGCCATCTCTGTTTGAAACATGAAATGCAGGATACTTTACATTTTTTTTACTTTACTTGACATTTCATACAAAATTGTACAGTTTGACTTAAATCATTATTATGTTTTGTAAACTTATCCTTATTTTTTAACACAATGTTTACGGTCTTTTTCTTTTATTGCTTTAATGTATTTGAGAAATACAGCTGCAGAAAATTAAGAGACCATTCCAAATTTTCATGTAATCAGCATTTCTAGATGTATTGTGGTCATTCCAGTCCGGTGTCTGTTGAATTTCAACAAAATCAATCCTTAGTAGTGACATACAACAGCAATGTGAAAGACTGACAGCATGACCAGACACATAAAAACTGTGATAAAAATCCAAGTTATCACATAAAAAAATAGTTTTTAACTTTTCCTAAATATATGTACAAAATATTACTGCTGTATTGCTTAAGAGTGAATATGAACTTGTTTTATTTGCAGTATTTAAGGTCTGAAAAATCTTTTCTGTTAATTTGACATGTTTGTGCAGTTTTAATTTTCTGCAAAGAAATGCATAAAATCTAGTTATTAGTTCACAAAATGAAACTAAAATGATTATTTTACCTAAACACATACCTATGAATAGTAAATTTAAAAAATAATAATTTTGAAATGGTCTCGATATCTATCTTGCATATTTAGAAAATAGAAAACCTTGTGGCCTTTAGAAGGTTGTTTTTGCCTCTTCATTCATGTGACATTTAGACTGTGTTTGTGTTTTATAAGGAATAATTGCCATGGGAATAATGCAAAGTGAGGTCAGTTTATTGAGTCTGTTATTTATTGGGATGTTGTTTTCTTGTGTTAGGCAGTGAAGCCCATATGTTTTTAACACAAATTTTTCTTTTTCAGGCTTTTTTTAGCCACATGTATTTTTGAGTAGTCTCAGGGAACTTTGTGAGAAGGCCTTAGAGATTCACATTGCAATGTATGTGTACTGTATATCCTTTGCTCCGTCAACCCTAATCCTAATAGAAAATGATATGCCTGCAGGGACTGGTCTTGTCATGCCAATTTTCTTTTAAATGAGGTGTGACCTCTGATTAGACCCAAGCCACCCAGACAGACATCCATGACCATCGGTTAGCTAGCATTTGGAAATTGCATTTGCATGTTGCAAGGAATGTTGTTACATTTTAAAATATTTCTTCTCACGATATATAAGTGTAGTCTCTCTGAAAAATTTAATGAATGACAGAGCATTTTCTTTACATTTCATATATGCTAGTGCAAATATTACAGCAAAGCTGTGCTGGCTGTGTTGTCTTCATCCGGAAGTGAGGAAGTGATCTGAAGCAGAGTTCATATTCTTACACAAACACCCACTCGTACGCACATTCGCACTGGCTTCCTTCCTTGTGCCATCAGCTGTGACTGGTTGACCTTGCTCTATTTCCTTTGGACTCAGCGTGGTAGACGGTGCAGAACTGCTTGCAGCATTTGCAGAAGCCTTTTAACTTTGCTCAGAGGCGTGTTGAAACTGTGCCGATTGTTTCCAAGGAGCTGGGAACAGGAAGAGAGAAGGTGGCACGTTTAGGTAATCACTACCAAAATCTGATCTCTGGTGTTTTGAATAGAGAAATCACTTAATGTTACACAGGGTACCTTGTTACTTCCTTACTGTTGCTTTAATGATTCACACATTGTTCATCCACATGCTGAGAGCCCGTGCGTCCTCCGTTACTTAAGAATGACCTCAGCTCTGACTTCAGGAAGTAATCCACGTGGTAGAAACTCCATTTAGCTGTGAAGTCAGAAGCCTTTGAATGTCATGCTAATGCTGTAAAGTGTTTTAAAAATACAGGTTTAATACATTGACAGACCTCCTTTCGTGAATCTGTTGGCCATTTTATAACCTGTTTAAGAGTTAGGGAACTGTTGACTGTGGTGTTTGGTCAAAGGTTGCTTTTGGTTTATGCAGCACTACAAACTATAAGCTATGAACTTTTACGTTATGGGCTGTCATGAGCGAATGGATTTAATCCAAAAGACGACAACATAATTTGAAGGTTGCCAAGATTGAGGTTTGTGGTCATTGAACGTAAAGCACTATTCTGTGCGCAAGAGCAATGATGGTTTTACTTTCATAGAAACTAGTTTATTGCTATACATTTTTCTATTAATCTCAATTGCATACTTTAACTTTAAAGTCAAAGAATTGGTTGTGTTAAACGGTTGAAGGACGTTTTTGAGATGAGTGGAATTATTTTTGCAGTGTTTGGCACACACGCTCTCCCCAGAGAAGCCTGCGAATATCAGTGATGGGAGGATCTAGAACTTTCCAGCTTTTTTGTTGTTTCTTTTCTAGTATGAGAAGTTTCCAAGAGGCGTCGAAACGAGAGAGCGAGAGAGAGAGCGAGAGAGAGAGCGAGAGAGAGCGAGAGAGCGAGAGACGTTGGGGTTAGCTTTGCTCATTGGTGCAGTGGATGGTGTCATGCTTTGCCGAGCGATCGGCCTCTGACCACATCTGTGTGCTTTGAGATAAAAAGCCAGCGCTGGCCAAGTCTCCCTGTGTCTTTTTCAATTTGGATAAATCATTTACTCGAAGTGAATAGTCGGCCTCTTCTGCTGTAAGAATGGGGGAAGCATATCAAAAATGAAAGGTTTCTTACTAGGGTTGGGTACTGGACTCGGTACTTTTAAGGGTACCGACCGAATTACGTCGGTACTACAGAGTAGGGTAGGGATGTAACGATTCACTGTGAGCCGGTTGAAAATCGGTTATAATGAGTGACGATTCAAATCGGTTGAGGTGTGAACTGAATCGCAATACATTTTTTGAACAGCAGGGGCCGCTATATTCACTGCAAATCTAAACGTGGACATGCTGATATTTCTTAAATGCAAAAAAATCCAAGAAAAGCTCAGACAGTATTAGTTTGTTTATATTAAAGAGACTTTTTCTATTATTAATTTGTTATAAAATTGCAGTTTAGTTTTGTTATTTGAAATAAAACATTATTTTATTATACAAAGAAACGTGAAGCATTTAAGAAATAATGCAAGGGAAGTTGTTCATTTCTAATTTGTTTCAACTCATTTTGTAAAAATAAATCGTGAATAAATTGCATCGTGAGATCAGAATCGTGACTCGCATCGCATCGTGAGCTGAGTGAATCGTTACATCCCTAGAGTAGGGCTGTCACGATTATGAAATTTGGCTGATGATTAATTGTCTAATAAATCATTGCGATTGTAACGATTAATTGTCTGTTTTAGAGCTTTGACTTTTAATTCTCATACATTTTTTATTCAGCTTTGAAACGACCATATTGTTCTGAATATAAAGACTGTTCTTTTTCTTGGAAATACATCGGGAAAAATTGAGTCATCATACTTAAGGTTTAGGCTTTTACCCGTCAATAATACAACCGCCAAATACTTTTAAGTTAATTAAATTGATCAGGAGTGAATTGAAGCCACCATTAAAATGCTATCACTCATAGAAAACCTTCTAGTCTGTTTTTTTCTCACTTGCAAGACTACAATAAAAGTTTACTTCTATGTTAATGAAATTTTGGTAGACTGGTTTTCACACTGAAATAATATTAAATTGTTCTGCAGGTTATTTTTATGGTATATGCTTTAGTTTTTTTTAAAGTGATTGTGTTGTGGTGGTAAATTTTACAAGTATTACCATGCTTTAGTTACAATATATCAATAAAATATGCAATATGCAGGTGCACTATAGCTCCCCCTAGTGTCTTCTATAGAGATGTGCAATAATTGCGATGATCTGAAACCATCGCGACGAGGTCAAACAATCGTGATGAGACGATTATTTAATAATCGTGACAGCCCTACTACAGAGTATCGATTCACATTAAATCAATCTGTGCCAAATTTCGGTACCTGAGAATGCATCAGGTGCTGCGTAAGAGCAGGTACGTTATAGAGAGAGAGAGAGAGAGAGAGTGCATTTTACCTCACGCAAAGCAAAAGTAAAACCGCTAATAAAGCAGGCTGTGCTAATCAATGTACAAAATGTAAATAAACACTCGACTCTACATATGGTTATCACATTTATGTCATTTATTTCACTTGTTCTTGTTTAGAAATCTCACGTTAAGGAAATGTGCGCTCAGATGCAGCACGTACACTCATATCTGCGAAAAAGGTACCGGTATCAGTACCATTACAGGTTCAAATGTGAACGTACCCAACCCTATTTCTTACAATATGATCGGACTCTTCAAATATTCTTACTGTTGATTGATCTCATTCGAGGGTTTGCCACACCAGCACGTTTTCAAATAGGGACACACAAACACACGTAGTGATTGCTGTGTTGGCTTTGGTTGGTATTACTCAGTCTTAAACTATCCCTGTGAATTGTTACCTCTGTTGATCCTTTTGTGTTTTGAAAGGGTGCTGTGCTGGTAATATTTTCCAGCTACATCCACATCAGAATCATTCAGGTCTGATTGAGGCCCAAACTGGATTCAGGGGAGCGAGTGCCATTTAAGATCAAGAGCTACTTCTGCCTGTGAAAGGAAGTCACAAATACAGGAAGTGGTTTTGATGGCTATTGTGTGTGGTTACATTTCCTCCCACAAGTAATTTCAGGTAGAATTTCTATTAAAGAATTAAGAGCTATGCTCTCATAGGATCTCTCTCTCTCTCTCTCTCTCTCTCTCTCTCTCTCTCTCGCGCGCTCTCTCTCTCGCTCTCTCTCTCTCGCTCTCTCTCTCGCTCTCTCTCTCTCTCTCTGCAGTTGCTTTAAGTGCCAGTAGGAGTCACTGTTCCTCATGTAGAGTATTTTATCACTCCATTATTTAAAGATATTTGGTCATACTTCTGTCCCGGATCAAAGAACTTTCATATATAATTCACTGTGGTATGTTCTCACACTAAACTTGCTCTTGGAAAATTTTTAGCATTTGTTTGTAGACAGCAGATATTATAAAATAGTTAATAATATTCTAAATTAAATTTTATTAACGGATGATATTGTGATGCTCTGCATTCATGTGACCTCGTTTGTTTGAAACACATCTGCAGATGTGCTGGCTTTAGTATGGACACTGCTGGGACTCTACCTGTCAAATGCAGCCAATGAAGCAGCATGCTAAATGGATGATGTAGATAGCAGATGTCTGAATCTCCACTGTTTTGATTCCAAGGGATATGCTCAGGTCTAGTCTCTCTAGAGATGCAAATGCCATTTAAAGGTGGATGAGCAACCTCAACCGATTCCGTACCAGGGAGACATCTGTGTGATAAAATGTGAGGGAAATAACATGCTGTAAAAGTTACTGTAGATATACAGTAATATACAGTAACAATTAATGAGAGAATTCACCCAAAAATAAGAAGAATTATTTTGTCATTTACTCATCCTCATGGTTTTCTTCTGCAGAACACAAAAAATATTTTGATGAATGTTGGTAACCAAACAACATTATCCCTCATTGACTTTCCTTGATTGGAGACAAAACCACTAAGACATTTTTCAAAATATCTTCTTTTGTGTTCCACAAAAAGTTTTAAACAACATGAGGGTAAATGAATGATGACAGATTTTTTTATTTTTGGGTGAAGTTTTTTTAACGGTTCTTTGACGTCCGAATGCAAAGTCCTGTGGTCGAAATTGTAATTTTGGGATGAAATATTCTTCCTCTGTGCCTGTTCCCGCCCCCCCAAGTGGTACTGTTTGTGCTTCATTTATAGGGATAGTTCACCCAAAAATGAAAATTCTGTAAACTTTCACTCTTCATACCTTTCATACCTGTATAAATTACTTTGTTCCGATGAACACAGAGAAAGATATTTGGAAGAATGTTAGTCATTTTCAGTTCCGGGACATCATTGACTACCATAGTAGGAAGAATTAAATGGTAGTCAAAGGTGCCCGAGAACTCTTTGTTTTTCTAAATTCTTCAAAATATCTCATTATGTGTTCAACTGAACAAAAAAATTGTAATACTATATTTTTTCCTACTATGGTAGCGGATGATGTCCCAGAACTGAAAATTGCTAACATTCTTCCAAATATCTTTCTCTGTGTTCATTGGAACAAAGGAATTTATGCAGGTTTGAAACAACCTGAGGGTGAGTAAATAATGACAGTTTTTTTCATTTTTGGAGGTTTAGACGACATTTTCAACTAAAAAAAACGAAAAAAAGGACTTTACTGTGGCCGTTTTGAAATGCTAATAGCATGAGTTTATTTATCTTTGGCCGCCTCCCCCTCATTTCACACAAACCATAGAGGTTTATACAGTTTTGAAGCATGCTGAATCTCTGTGTGTGAATGTTTTCAATTCGGTCAGTAGTTCTTTGGTTTGAAAAGTTCACGTTCGATGTCCTCTCCCACAGAGTGGGTTGATGTTGAGGTCAGTGAATCAGTCAATTTAGGCTTGGCCTAGATTTTGCCGTCTCTTCTTCGAAATGAAGCAAATTC
Organism: Triplophysa rosa; assembly: GCF_024868665.1. Taxonomy (NCBI): domain Eukaryota; kingdom Metazoa; phylum Chordata; class Actinopteri; order Cypriniformes; family Nemacheilidae; genus Triplophysa; species Triplophysa rosa. The sequence goes on along the minus strand of NC_079900.1, from coordinate 13,775,124 downwards.
AGGAGTGAATCAGCTCCCAGGTCTTGTTGTCATGTCCTCAGGCACTTCATGCTGGAGGGAACAAAAGAGCTGCTGTCCAGTGAGGAAGTGAGTGGTGGTTTCTCATCTGCATGAAGCATGCTGCAGTACTGAGCATGTGCTGACAAACAGGCCTTTCACAGCGACCGTCTCTGTTTTCTCTATCTGCCTCTTCAGTGTGACGCCCACTGAGGTTTGCTCCCCAGTCTGTGTGTCACATGTAAAAGGTTTAAAAAATGATGGCACGGGTTTGTTTTGGGTATTTATTTTGTCTGGTGTCTTGCATCTAGGTGGAAATGGAAATTTCGGATTGTTTATTTAACATAAAGCAGAGAGTCATCAGGCTTCAAGGAAAAATTACGTAACAAACCTGTCTGACTTTCTTCTTCTGTGGAACACCAAAGAACTACAGTTCTTTTTGTTTTGATGATGTTTGGGATGTGGGTTTTCAGTTTGTGTCTTATAGACCGTTTCATCGGATGCATGCACGCCTGACCCCAAGTTAACTTCCGGTTTGTGTTAGGCTAGTGTGTGTCTAATAATATAACTATATATATATGTTATTTAATTTATGTTAATATTAATTTGTATAATTATTTTCCTGTATAATAATTGTATTAAATCAATGACTTGTTGAATTTTGTTGTATGTTCATTTTATTAAATAAAACTAAAGGATGCGTTCAACAAATTGTTTGACGCATTTAAACAAACCATATGGTACATTGACATCTAGTGGTTGAGCTTGGTATCGCAGTCTAAATTCAAAATATTTGAGAGACAAGTTTAGCCAAGTAACGGTTCTTCTCAGTTTCTTTTGAGTGTTATCAGAAATAATCTACAGTCACTCTGTTTGTGAATGTGTACCGGAAGTTCAGTTGGGGTCACAAAAGTGCCCATGCGCAGTAACGTTTGTTTATGCTGTTAAGATGAAATATATATATATATATAAGACTTGAAAAATGCCACACAAGTCATTCACATTTATGACACAATTGCTTATATTAATTATTTTGGGTCTTTAAAGGACCACTCAGTGAAATTTAGTGGCATCTAGTGGTGAGTTTGGGAATTGCAACCAACAGCTCACTCCACCGCTCCCCCTCCCTTTCGAAGCACTATGGTGGCTAACACAGGACTAAGATGTTGTCACGTTTTCTCTTCTTTGCTGAAAGAGATAACGTATTTGCAAAACGCTCTGTAGAGAAAGTTTGTCCATTTAGGGCTACTATAGAAACAACATGGTGAATTCCATGAAAAGGGGACCTGCGGTGTATGTAGACAGAAATATGTAGTTCATTCTAAGGTAACAAAAACATATCGCTTCATTATGTAAGGTCTTTATACACCTCTGAAGACATGGTTATGTGTATTACGTTCCATTTCTGTCAATAGATCCACCTGAAAATTACACACTGGACCTTTAACTAGAAGTCACTAGAAGTTACGTTTCAGTCCAATATTTATTATATTTGCATGGAGAACAACAGTCGGCATAGCCTTCACAATTGCTATTAATAGAAGAAAATTATGACATTTTAGTGAGGGAAGGATGACAGAATGATAACCGAACCGTTTTGGGTGGACACAAAGCAAAGTTGGTCTCTTTAAGATTTTTTCCCTTCTGAGTTCTTGGCCATCTTAGTCCCTCTGTGTTGCCAGGAATAGTAAAGAAGTCATCAAACAACCGCACAACCTTGGTGCTTCTAGAAAACCTCACCAGCGGCCTTTGTCCGTATCTCTGGCTGTTGGCCCTGACTCCGCGGGGCTGTGGTTCGAACAGGGCCTTCCATAACTGCAAGTATGTCATTTGTGCAACACTTACCCTTTTATGAACCCCAGGTTTCCTTTTTCTTCCTCTTGGCCCTTGTGATTTTCACTGGGAATGAGCATGTACAGCTGGGCCTCCTGCTGCTGCGTCAGGCTCAGGGTCTCTCTGTGCCAGCTCCACATCGAGGGCCAGGCGGACACAACCGGCACGGCTTGCGACGGCAGCTTGTGGGCATATCGTGTCTCATGGCTTGGTGAGGCTCCAGAGGGAATAATGATATCTGTTCTTATCTGTCTGTCTGCATGTTCTTGAGGGGATAAGCCCAATCGCAGCAGTGCGGGCCAAGTTGTTGATTGGACAAATTAGCGCTGGATGTGAGTATGGGGGTCATTGTGCAGTCAGGGGGATGTAGAGACAAGAGGTTGTAAAGTGATACTCTTGTTATTTGTTGTGAAGAATGTTGAGTGATAAGCCATCTGATAGGGCTCATGCTACATACAGTGTGTCATGATAATGGGAATGAATGCTGTGCCAGCTTGCAAAAAGTCCCCAAGAGACTTTCTCTTCTTGAAGGAATGCACATTTTAAAGGAAAGCATGGGTTTTGAGTTGGAAGGCAGGTGTAATTTCTGATATTTGCTGAAGTTTACTGCACCCTAAAATGCTTGGCTTTTTTCAACCCAGCGTTTGGTCAAAAAGGGATGAATTCAACCATTGGGTTGTAATTTAACCGATGCTGGGTTATTTTAATACAAAATGTGACGATAAATCGAGCGAACGGTTACATGCCGCCACATTCGAAAGCCAGAGGGCGCTCTCGTGCAGAAACTCCAAATAAGCGCCGCAGGCCCACAGAAGTAGTACGATTTACACACGTAGGCCGTGTGGCTACCCGATCCGTCCCGGAAACACGATTTGTTCCGCGCATGCGCGAAACTGACGTCACTTCCTGTCTGAAATAAATCGAAACACTTTACGGCAGTTTCGGGTATGTAGGCTATGTGGCTACCCGATCCGTCCCGGAAACACGATTTGTTCCGCGCATGTGCGAAACTGACGTCACTTCCTGTCTGAAATAAATCGAAACACTTTACGGCAGTTTCGGGTATGTAGGCTATACACTGACTGCTGTTGTTTTACACTCGGTAGTTTAATATATATATTTTTTATACATTTTGTATTACATTTATTAATAAATGTATTTATTATATCTGTACAAGTTTCTTTTTTCTTACTTTGTTTCTTACAATGCTTTGAGATATTTCCTGGCTTGTTAAATTGTTGCTGAATTATAATGCATGTTTGTTTTAAGGTGGTCATAAAAAATAACTACCCGATCCATTTCGGTTAAAATTTGGTTAATATGTGGCACAAATTAACTTCATTGAATTAAATAAATGGTCAAATTAAACTGAATTGTTTAAATTTGCTAGACACAATTTGGATTGAGCAGTACTTCCTACTGTTCACAGAGCCGTAGTTCACGGAAGAGCTCAGTAAAACACAGAATCGAAGCCTTTACAATTTCAGAATCGTCCTAGACGGGTATAATTAGTGTGAATCGCGATACATCGCCCCCAGCCCTATAGTCAATTTGGCTGGTTTTGTCCCTTTCGACCCAACACTGTGTTGAAAACAACCCAGCTTTTTTTGTGTAGTTCATATAATTCTCCTCCATAATAAGGTAAACAAATTTAATTATATAGATTTAAAATATATATATATCAATTTGAATGTATAAAATTATGTAGATGAGCCACTGGTCTGCCAAACTGGTGTAATGTGGATATTTGCACCCCAATGCAGTCTTGATAAATTTGAGTGCAAAAATGGGTTCGAACGTCTTTAAAGAAATGTCGTCATGACTCATATCATTATTAATGAAATAAAATATACAATTATAGTCAATTATAGTCATTCTTAAAGGTAACGTTAAAGGTAATTCTTATGATTCGTAAATCATAAAGCCATGCTGTCCCAGCAGGTCTAGCTGTCTTACGCAGAGCGTTTTATAGTTATTCAAGCCTGTTTGACTTCATATAAAGTTATAAAGCTCTTTGTTTACTCCCGTGGTTTAGGTCAGAAAAATATGAATTAACCACTGGGACCCTGATATGGGTTGGTAATGTGTACCAGATCATGATCTAATAACGGTCTGAATCTAACTCTCGTTTCTTTTATATGCACTGGGGTCCCACTGCAACAAAGATGTGGAAAATACAAATAGACGGCAATTATAGCAACAGATGGATGTAATTTTATGTGTGCGATTTGTGTAGAGTTAGGCTGGTTAATAATGTTGTGATGAGACAAGCTGGCTGCTCGAGGTGCGATTATGTTTCTGAATTGGCGTCAATGGCAGATGTCCAAACCTAAAAAGCATGAAATTGTTTTAAATATTAAATCTAAAGAAATTCAAAACTGTCAGAATGAAAAAAATGTGTTTCATACTGTATACTTGCTATCAAAAATAGAATTTTGTTATACCGAAAGCTGGCCTATGAGGTTTTGTACACTATGAGTGTGTCTCGCATTGTGTTACACACTCGCGCAACCATGTAAGCTGTGCACTTGTGACCGCTGTAAAAGTGGGGCTCTGAGACAAATGGTTTGCATTAGTCTCACAGAGGAATAAATCAGCCTCGCTTTCTCAGCGCAAGGGCAAGAGGGGAAACAAAGATGGCGTGGCTCCATTGTTTATCTGCTGTGAGACCTCCTCGCACAGGAACAAATGGCTCTCATCCTCCCCCCTCCTGTCTTTCTCACATCTGCATGCGGAGCTTTCCAGAGACTGAATTTGGAACGCGGTGAAAGAAGTGCATAGATGACACCGGCCACGTTTGCTCATCTGATTGAAACACTGGGGATTAGTTGAACGTTGAAGGAAAAGTTAAAACACATGAAGTCTGTTTTCCTGTTATCACCGTAGAGTAGATATACATAGGACATCTGATTACCATAAAAACCACAAGATCTCCTGCTGGATTGTGTTTTGCAGCAAGCATCGGGTCTCACTGGGTTCCTGCGTGTCCTGCATCTGGGAAAACTTTGGTGCCTCTTAACATAAGGAAACAACCATTTCCATTCTGAGGGAAAAAATGCACATCCAATTAAGTAAATGCCTATGTTGTCCCAACCACAGGTTTGAACACTTGGTCTAGTATGTGGTCTTCTTTTAAACACAGAGTTTGCTCCTTTCACAAGCACTTCAGAGGAAAAGCGGAAAAGGAGCCCCCTGGAAAAGATGCAGAGAGTGAGGGATTTGCCCTCGGAGAATGGGAAACGCTGGGATTGGAATTGTTGTAAACCGAGGCAAACATTGAAAGGATTTATTTTCACTCTGTGCTAGTAAAACCCGATGTTGAAACCTAACCCCCTCCCCCCTGGTGGCTTAAGAAAAGGATGGTTGTGTCATGGCACTCATTTGAAATGACCACAATCATGCTTATTTTCCCTCTAACATGCAAGTTTAGTGCAACAGAGACTGGGTGTAAAACAAAAACAAACATGCATGGCGATGTTTCAGACTTGAATGAACCCGACAGATGGACTCGTTGATTTGTAACCTAAGCTTTTGTACTGCTGAGGGTTTTTGTAAACGCTGAGATGCAGCTTTTTCTAAACTCTGAGAAATTAAAAGCATAACAGCGCATTAAAAGTAATTAAAAGCTTAATAGCTTAATAATTCATTTAGTTTTTTGGATGAAGACTTTTTTTAAGAGATTTATATTTAAATGTTTCCAAATGTTGTGTTTAAAGAAACAGTTCACCCTAAACTAAAAATGTCATCATTTACTCACCATCAAGTTCCAAATTTGTATCAATTTCTTTGTTCTGATGAACACAGAGAAAGATATTTGGATGAATGCTTGTAACCAAACAGTGGCTACCATAGTAGGAAAAATGACAATGGTGTAGTCAAAAGTGCCCCAGAACCGCTTTCCTACATTCTTCAAAATATCTTCTTTTGTGTTCAGAGAATTTTTTCCTACTATGGTAGTCAATGGTGGCCAGGAACTGTTCGTTTACAAGCATTCTTCCAAGTATCTTTCTCTTTGTTCATCAAAACAAAGAAATCTATACAGATTTGAAACAACTTGAGGGGTGAGTTGATGACAGACTTTTCAGTTTTGGGTGAACTGGTCTTTATAAGGTTTATATTACTCATATATTCCTTATATCAAAATATTTTTAGGGTCAGGTGACATTCTTATAAACCAAAATCTCAAATTTTGCTGTAGTTTATAATGCAACCGCATTCATTTCTCTCTTCTGTTCTGTACTGCTTCGGTTTTTCCCCTGAATAATCGGGATCCCACAAATTCTTGCGGTTGGAAGAACAACAGCTCAGCTCAGGTAATTCATAGCTCATAAATCATTGGTGCTGGACAGTCCCAAATCTGAGTCTGTTTTCTCTCAATTCAGGCTGGGGAGAGATAGAAATCCAGCCCCTAAGCTTTGTGTGTGTGCTTTGTCAGGCAGATAGGCCTCTTGCTTTCTTTCTCGCTTTCCTCTGGCCATCTCTTTTTTCACTGCTGAGTTGAAGGGGGTGTGGTGAGTGTCACATGACACTGTGGGCGGAGTCAGAGAGAAGCCTAGAGATTCCAGCTGAGGCTCACACTGGAGGTTTGAGGCTGAGCAGGGACGAGCAGGAGGGTAGGTCAACTCACTTTCTGTCTCTCTCCCCCCTCTCTGTTTTTCTTTCTCTTTCAATATATGTCTACCGATCTGGTTCTGTATTGCTGTTTGGTTCCTTTTTGCTTTTTGAGCTCACAATGTTAGGATAGTTTATAGCAATGGATGTTTGGCTATAGTGGAGGTGTAGTATGTGTCTGTAAATACATGTGCTTGCGTACGTATGAGTTTTCCATGTTCGCGCTCCGTCTGTTTCCATGTTAGAGCTTTGAGGATGTTCAGGCTGGGACGTTCTGAACAGGGGAGATTTATTGGGTCTGTAAGCATCTGTGAGTTTGCAGAGGGGGCGTGTTTGGCCTTTCCGCTCCTTTTTCATCCTTCACTCCCTGTCTACACCTTTTCTCTTGGCCTTGTAATTAAACTGTGGAGGTTACAGGGCTGCGTGAGACCCAGACCCTCTCGTTCGGTTTAATTTCACCTTTCCTGTCATCTCTTATCCACCTTTTCCTGGATTTGTTCTGTGCTGTGGGTTTTCAAGGGAATTTTACGAAAACCTTTGAAGAACGTGCTTCTGACATATTTTGTTCCAAAACCATAAGAAATTATAATTTGCTTGAAGTACTTGAAGTCAATCTTAAGCGGGTTTTTTAAATTGCGGTCATCGTGATCGATTGTGTTTATTGTCTTTAAAGAAAACATCTTCACGAGCGAAATGAGTCAGTTGTCAAATGAGCGAAAGCTCAATTGTCAAGCTATTCAAAATAATGTTGTTTAGTGAAATTTGTTTCTCTAGTAACTTTCTTACAGTGTCATTCATGTACCTGCCCACATCCTGTAGCACAAAGTTCTCTTCCTCTTTGTCTCGGCCACATCATGATCTATTTGTTATATCGGCGTTTCCCGTCAACCTGTCACTCGCAGCCAATGACATTTTAACAGACTGCTGCAATATTCTGAGGTGGTGGTAATGAAGATAATGTTTAATCCTTGTCAACAGACCAGCCACTTCGACCAGGCCATGGCTCAGACTTGAAGTCACCGAGGGTATAAATGCATCATTTGACCCAAATATAATTTTCTCGCCCTGTATGTCTCATTGTAGGTGGCCATCTTAAAAAAAGCATATTGAACGTCAGGAACAAAATGAAGCCGTTCTTCCTGTCTTTTCCATAGCTTCCTAGCACATTTTGTCCTTTAGCTCCAGAGATCTCCTGGGGAAAATTTTGATGAGTCATTTCATAGAGCGCTCTCTATTTATGTTGTCAGCCCCGTGCAGCAGACCTCTGAAGGTTTTAGCCCACTAACACTCAGGCTTTAGGGGGATTCTGTGCAAAGGAAACCTCTCTAATTGGCTTTGTAGGGAATATTCATGGTGTTTGGTTTTTATACTCATGTATATGTCTACTAGCACTAAGCCCTTTGGAGAGCTACAGTAATGAGCAGCAGAGTGCCGCCATGGTGGACCTCTGAACTCGACTCATTTTCTTTCCTCCTGCGGTGAGGGCGAATGGCAGAGCGTGTTGGTTCGGCCGCAGAGCTGAGGTGTCGTAAACACCTGCCCCGCATATGAGGTTAACACATGTTCTCGCGAACCAGACGCTGCTGTGTCTGTCACCAAACTGGTGTGACTGGTGCTGATTTGAATTGCAAAGTATCGAAGATTGTCTGAATTTAACGGAGAGCAAGGACTTTTTAATGTCTTTAAGCCTCTTTCAATTTTCAAGGTTCATTCTTACTCCTGTCAGCTTGTGAATACTGTTTACCCGTTGTGAAGTGTGCATTAATCAAACAGAACCAGAATTCAAACTTTACATGTCAGTTTGCACTGTGTATGCCTAAGTAAACGTTCATTTTTCATACAGGATAGCTGTCTTGTTGAAGCTGATCTGGTGAACCTCTGCACTAACGTCAGTGTTTGGTTTCACATTGCAGTATACAATCACATTGGTCTTCATACCAGAAGGGATCAGCAAGACCCATCAAAAGATTTTTTTGCATATTTGAGTAATCAGATGACAACATATCTCAATGTTGAAATTGTTCATTCATCCAATGAACTGATTTTAAAGAACTGATAAGGGAACTTTTAAAGGAACAGTTCACCCAAAAATGAAAATGTTGTCTTCATTTACTCCTATGGTAGTTAATGGTGGCCAAGAACTGGTTGGCTATGTGTTCATCAGATCAAAGAAATGTATAAAGATTGGAACAACTCAAGGGTGAGTAAATGATGGCAGATGTTTTTTTTTTGGGTGAACTGAACCCCTTTAGAAAGAACATGCGGAAGACAATTGCTTTCTTTCTATATCTTATTTGATCTCTCGTGGCATTTTCGTTCTCCTCGAGTTTTCCGCATTGTAGAGGTGATGTCATTGTGCTGCATCAGCATTTCTTCAGTGTTGTTGAGGGCAGCGTTTCACCATGGGGTCAGATTTAGGAATCTTCTAACTGCCAGCCTGTAATTCCAAAGATACACTTTAACCTCGCTGGACTACTGTTGGCTCATTTGGTAGGAATGCCAGGAACACATTTCCAAATGCTGTATCACTCAAAATATGCAGTACATGTGGCTCATGTAGGACTTGTTGACTAGAGGAAGGAATAAAGAGAGTGACTTCATTTCTACTAAAAGCTTTTTGGCAGATGATTTCCTCTTTAATGCATTTATTGCTTTGGCAGTCAATCACAGTCACAGTACTCTGCATAACAATATTAAATGTTGGTGAGCATGTTATCCAAGTTGCTTTATTCTCATTTCAGTTTCTTCAAACATGAAACTTGATGAGGTTTTGGAATATTACCGGTTCCGTGAGGATGAACTAATGGATGTTTTTCACACCATCCTTATCGGACACTTCTGGTGTTCTTGGCCAGTTTGGGAGTATGATATCCCTCGCTTCCACACATTTTTCCATTGTGCACATGACACCATCTGCTTGTACAACCCCTGAGTAACAGATGTCACGCTTTCCAGCCCAGTCAACCCTGTTCCTGAGTCCTCACACCCTGTGTTTGTGTAGAGTTAACATCAGTTTCCCTTTTGCATTGAACTGTTGTCTGCGGGAGGCCACGGATTTGCTCATTCTCACTGTCTCCCTTTGTCTCATTCTCTCTCCCTGTCATTTATTTGTTGATTTTCTCCCTGGTCTGATCTTGCCTCTATAATGTTTTTGTAGTTTGCTGGAACTTAATGATATTCTTTCATAATTGTATGCATGTTGTTGTATAATGCATGTACTCAGGCTTTACTTATTCCATGTTGAGGCTTGTTTACCGTATGCATTCAGATAAGAAAGGTCTTGGCAAACCGATGGCTCTCTACGGTAATGCCTATATTTTACTTCTCTTTGAAGTGTAATGGTACTTTTAAGTGGTTTTGACTTATTTAAGAGAGGCGATAAATCCTCATCCTTGCGTTTTTTGCTTTGAATCATCCTAAATTAGGGAATGGACAAGGAGAAGAACAGATGTGACCAGTTTTCCAGAGCTCAGAGGAAATGTCCTATCAGTTTTACATGAATTTATTTGATATGCAGCTCATGTCTGGTCATCTGGACTATGGAAGAACTCAGGGATGTCTGGTTCTCTTCTTCATTTTTTTTTTTTTTTTTAGAGAAATAATATTCGGTTTGTAACTGATTCTGGCAGATCTCAAAACTAAGGTTTAATCAGACACAAGACATTGTGATTTTAAAGGGATACTTCACCTAAAAATTAAAATTCTGTCATCATTTACTCCCCTTCAAGTTGTTCCAAATCTGTATAAATTTCTTTGTTCTGATGAAGATATTTGTAAGAATGCTTACAACCAGACTGCTTTTGCCCCCCATTGACTACCATAGTAGGAAAAATACAAAAGTCAAAATTGTCTTCTTTTGTACTTTGTACTTTTGTAAATGATAAAGCAATTTTTCCTACTATGGGAGTCAATGGGGGGCAAGATCTGTTTGGTTATAAGCATTCTTCCAAATATCTTTCTCTGTGTTCATCAGAACAAAGAAATTTATACAGATTTGGAACAACTCAAAGGTGGTGAGTAAATGATGACAGAATGTTCATTTTTGGTGAAGTATCCCTTTAATGCAACCTACTTATCAGCCAAATATAATTAGTTTGTCTTTTCTGTTGAATCTCATGCTTGTTAAGATGGCATTCATTAAAGAAAGACGGGAAGTGAGTCATGAAATGCGATCTGACCTCACAGCTCGACCCGACTCCCCTTAGACTAGGGTGAGACATGAGGGTTTGTTTTCTCAGTCAGTGCAACATCTCAGCTCCTGCAAATCCTCAGGTGCACTTCACAAGTGTCCCACCATGGACACTGTGATTGATTTATTCCTCTCAGCCTGAGGTAAAAGCTGCAAATCAGTTATTCGGTGTGACTTCCTCTCTTCGAACTCTTTTTACTGCGGTGTTGGAGTTGCTGGCATTTATTTACAAAGCTATTGAATACTTGGGAGAAGGACGTTTTTTGCCTGTAATTGAAAACAGAAAGTGACTAACATTGTCCAGCTCTTGGCTTTCTGATGGAAAGTTTTGTTTTTGTCTTTTGAGGGTTTTGATGGATTTCGGTGAAGGAAGCAGCACAGTGTTATGCAAAGCACTCCATTTTACCTTGTGTGCTATTTTTTAAAGTATGTTTCACTGATGATAATTACTGTTTGTTTGTGATGGCAGGGGAACTGTGCTTTGGTTCTCATTATGTCAAGAATGACAAATATTGTGCTGATGGCTTAGAAACAGACTTGTTTTTTGTATGGCTGCCATGTTGTTTAAAAACAAGTCTTAGTGTGAAATTCACTAAGGAGCAGTTGTGCCAGTGATGGCTCGGTTTATTTCGCACCTGCTGTTTAGTGCCCTAATTCTGCAAATAAGGAAACAATGGAAATGCTGCCACAAAATCTGTAATGTATGCAATGTGTATTGTTCTATACTTTTAGAGTGTGAGTGCTAGGTTATTTGAGGATACAGCAGATTTTACGGCATAGATACACGCACACAATTTAGGACACATAAATGAAATGACACTAGATTTTTTGTCTTTACAGTATGATCTATAATGAGCATCATTTGTATAGAAGAAAGGCATTTCAGTTGTTGCTAAATTAGGGATAGTTTATCCATACATTTTAATCACCCTTTTGTCATTTAAAACCTGTATATGTGGAACACCCCTTACAGAAAAGACACGCAAAAAACACATGTGATCACATGTTCTTCACGTCACCACATGTTGCACATGTCATCCCATGGGTTTTTACATGTTATCCCATGGGTTTCACGTGGGAATTCACATAGAATTCACACCAAAATGTTCTAAAAAACACACATTTCACATGTGATCACACGTGTTTTTTGCACATGCTAAACACATGTTGTATACATGTGATCACATGCGAAAAACATCTAAAAAACATGTGAAATTCATGTGTCTTTTCTGTAAGGGACAGAAGAAGATATTTTGTGAAACGTCTATACAGTATGCCCATAAAAAGGAAGTCAATGGGTGCCAATGTTGTTTGGTTACAGCATTCTTCCAAATATCTTCTTTTGTGTTCTGCAGAAGAAAGGTGAGTAAATGATGACAGAATTTATTTTTGGGCGAACTATCCCTTTAATCACATTTTACAGCCGGTTAGACTGGACTGTGAAGAAGATGCACATTTTTACCGCAGTAACTTTATTGAATGAACCCTCTCAGCGTTCTGATATGTTCTGATCCAGGAAACAGCTCATCAGCAGGCGCAGGACTGCACGTTCACCTCCCCTCTCACCCCACGTTGTTTGTCTCGGTGGGTGTTTCAGCTTTCAGTCGGCCTGTCGAACTGTTATCTCCTCAGGCATGAAGTTTGATAGCGGCTGAGTCTCCACAGACCTGTCAGTCAACACTGTTTCTGTCAAAGCTGTTCACTTTTGCGATGAATGACAGGAGTCAGATAGAGGATTGCTTGCATTTTCAGCTCGGCCTTGTGACCTTACTGTAATAGTGTCAAACTATTGCGTTCAAACATAAATTACACTGTTTTTGCCTTAAAGGGATAGCTCTCACAAAAGAGAAAATGATGTCATCATTAATTCACCCTCATGTCGTTTCAAATCCACGTGACGGTCAGTCACTCACGTTCTTCTTCGATGGGAGAAAGTCATATGGAACAACATGGGGGTGAAACAAATTGTCCCACAACTGTCCCTGTAAATGACTGATAATCACATTTCTGTTTGGACATAATCTACAAATGCAGGCTATAATATTCCGTCTTTATTTGGAATACTGACCCATTAATGTGATTTTAATGATTTCCAGCTGTTTGCATAATTTGACATTGTTTTGTACATTAACCGGGTTAATGGTACTGGAGTTTTATGGGGTCAGTCCATTCGCACAGACACCTGTGTTCAGCACTCCTTTTACAGGCATGTATTCCCATTCTGAAAGACAGGGTGTGGGGTCAGTTTATTTTACCAAGATGCACAATATCGCTCAGGAAAAACGTCACGCATGGTCCTGGATGAAGGGGAAACCGTAGATGTGTAGGTCATCTTGTTCCTCTGTTGTGCCTCTGCTGTTATCTGGGAGTTCCTGGACTTTCTGTATGATTCACAGTGATGGGTGACTGTTTTCTTCCATTAGCTGCTGTAGCTGATCCAAGAACAGATGGAAAAGTAAATGTGTACAAAACCGTTCTGAAGAAGTTTATTGGCAAGAAAACTCAACGAACTGCTGTGATTGGGTCAAAGGTTGTTCTAGGTTTCATTGGGAGGTTTTGAAATGCCACTCTTGGGTTCAGTGGAGTAAAAACTCAATGTTTGTGTTTGACCAGCCTTTGTGGTGTTTGTGAATTCCTTTCTCAATACAGGTGGGCTTTTTAGAAGCCTCAAGCTATTGTGCTATTGTGAGGAGCTTCATTGAGGGTATTAGGATACCGGACATTACTGTGAGCTTAAGAGGATCACCACCAAATTCTCCTGAGTGCAGGTTTGGGAAAGTGAATGAGAATGCTGCGTGCATGGGGTGACTTCACAAAGATCCCATCTGTCGAACCGGGGCAGCACACTGTGTTCCTTACGGATTATAAAGTGCACAGGGAGGCCTTCAGAAAGCTCTGTTTGTGTCTGTGCATTGAGAACCTTGAAGAGCATCTTTCCTGTTGTGATGTCCAGAATATAAATGCTAACATTTAACAGGCCTTCTGTTAACATTGAGGGAGATTTGTGTGTCTGTGTGGTCATGTGACGGGGTCAGAGGAAGGAACATGTGCCATTTTGTTGCTAATGTAATCTGAGTTTAACCTTCAATGACAGTGATGAAATGGATGAGAGATGACCCCTCAGTGTTCCCTCGGGTCATTTTTTTAGCCTGTGCATTCATCAGCTTGTATTTACTCAGGAGGTGAATGTTCACGCAGTGGAATGTAAAGGACAGGGTGATTCCTGCCTCGACCAGGCTGAATAGGAAGGAGGAGGAGGGGACTCACGTTTTAAACGTCTGGACGGGAATACGAAACTGAGGAAGTGGTCTGTTTGGGCCGTAGAGGTAGCTATAGGTGTGTCTCCTCACCGCATGCAATATAAGTGCAGTGTAAACAGTGTGGTGGGGAAATATAAGTCTGTGTTCATACAGGCATCTGCGTATGACTGCTCAGGAAAATGATTGTTACCGACATGCCTAATGGGCTGCATGCCTGCCAAGTGTTCTCCGAATACTCAGGGTTTCTCAAACACAACAGAGAGAAATAGATCGAGGGAGACATAAAGTCTGTTTCAAAATGTAGACAATGAATTGTTTCTCAGGTTCATGTTGTGTTTCTAGGCTACACCAACCAAAGGCAGGTCCATTTCTGCATGTTTCAACATGGAGATGTCGTCTGGATGTAGTAGGAGTATCAATGTGAATGTATCAAATAGTGAGACATCTCTTTCCACTCACCTTACTGTCCTGACAGCTGTGATTCATTCTAGACGTATCTATTACTGTTTCTGTGCTGACTGCTCCACTGGAATACCTGTTGTGTAATATAATGTCATGTAACGGAGAGAGTCGGTTGAATCTCTGGGGGAAGAGCGTGTCTTTTGTGAAGGCAGGATTCCAGTTGCTGTGGGTTTGCTGGCTGGGTGCCCTGATGGGTGGAGAAGAGTCGACAGGCGTTCTGAATAACTGTGCCGAACTGCCATTGGATCAAGTTACTGACTTTCAGAATTTTAACCTGGAAAGAAAATTGTGCAAACGGCTAATGTTTATCGTGTGAAGAATGCATTCTTTGATATTTTTGTCGTTATGATCATGCATGATGACTAATGACATGCACACGGATGAAGTGGCACCTTGTTGTTGGAGTTACTTTTTTAGGGACCATGTGTTTATCTGTGTATGTCGTGGTCTTGCTAAATGGAGGTGAAAGGACACACAAATGTGTGTCAGGCCTGCCTTCTTCTGTCTTTTGGTTTTTGTAGAGACTGCATGGTTATGTCAAACATCATAATATATGTTTATTGTAATCATGATTGATGCCCTTATGAAACTTTCAATGCTGCATGATGTGTACTGACGGTAATCTCTCATCTGCAGGGTCAGAGGTCATTTCAAGCTACAGCAGCGGTAGCAGCAGCAGTAGCATCATGGCAGAGTCTGTTATACCAGAGATGCCCCCATCCATGTGCCTTGACAAGCCCACCATGGACTTCAGTTATGTGGGCATCGATGCCATCCTGGAGCAGATGAGGAGGAAGGCCATGAAACAAGGCTTTGAGCTCAATATAATGGTAGTGGGTAAGTAGACAGACCTCTTTACACTTTTGATTGATCTTCATCTAAGCTTAAAGGCATACTTCAGCCAAGAAACAAAATTTCCCCATGTTTTACTCACCCTCAAGGCATCCTAACTGAATATGACTTTCTTCTTGAAGAATAATGCAGTCCGAGTTATAATACCACGTATTGTTATCTCTCGGCTGCGCGTGAACCAGAGGCTTGTTTTTCCGGGAAATGACGTTGACGAAAGCTCCCACACAGAGGAGACGGTATTCTATTGGAACAAAACAAAAAATGCCACGTTCATCACCAGAACTTACGCCTGCGTCATTTGCGGGAAAAACAAACCTCTGGTTCGTGCGCAGCCGAGAGATAACGGAAGTTAGACATTATCGTTAATAACGCTGTCAATATGGATATTTCTCTTAAACAAACGTATCGATTCGCTTCAGAAGACCTTTGTTAAGACCACAGAGCCCAGAGTTCTTTGATTGATGGATGCACTTTTTGGAGCTTCAAAAAATTGCCCCCCATTCACTCCCATTGTACCGCTTGGAATAAAAAGGATACGTGGTATTATTCTTCAAGAAGAAAGTCATATTCAGTTAGGATCCCTTGAGGGTGAGTAAAACTGGGAAATTTTGTTTCTTGGCTGAAGTATCCCTTTTTTGAAGTATTATGAGTATCAATGGGAGATTGGGTAGCCTTACCTTGTTAAAAATGTTTTTGTTGTCTTGAGGTTGAATAATAATGTACTGCCTAATACTGGAGGTGTTGCTCATGTAGAATCCATCCATGGGGTGTGTTAGAGAATTGAAAGAGTGGGCACAAGCTTTCATATATTCAGAAGTGTAAAGACGTGTTTAATGAGTCGACTCCATCACACAGCCCAGGACAACGCTCCTGCTTGTGCCTTCAAATTACGGCCAGAGTTAGCAGTTCATTTTTCTCTTAACCCTCTGGGACTTTTTGTTTAGGGGTCACACTTGGCTTCTTCACGGTCAAAAGTGACTAAAGCCTTAAAAATGTAGCTTCTTTTTTTTCAGGAAAATAAATGTAATACTTTTTTGTTTAATAATGTTTTTTATTTACGCATTCTTAGAGAATTTGATGGTACTTAATAATATTTATGCTATAATTAATACCCATTTTTACCAGTATAGCCCTCTATAGAGTAGTTTGTGAATTCCCTATTTGTTCAGATATGACTTAGGATTTGTGGATTTAAATGTACATTTTAGACAATCTCAAAAAAAAAATTTCATCTTTTTGTCCATGTTTTGTCAACTTTTAGATAGTTTTGGTTTGATAAGTACCGAGTTTTGCATTATGATTACAGTCAAACATAAAAATGTTGTTATAAAGGGAACACATGGAAAGGCCCTGTTACTTAGTAGTTGATAATAACGAAATAAGTAATGGATAGTGATAAATCAAACACCATATACAAATATTTTGCAATTAATTGTCATTTCATTAGTTTACTGGGCCTCTTAATTTGGGGGCCACACTTGGCTCCTTCGCGTTAACACTTGGCTTTCAGAAGTTACTTTCAGGAACATTTATGTAATACATTTTTGTTCAAAATAATATTTCTTATTTTGCATTTTGAAAGATTTTAACCAGGCTGTCAGAGAGAGAGAGAGAGAGAGAGAGAGAGACTTTTGTATTTTTATTTCATTTATTGATTTTATTTAACATATTCTCAAAATTTGCTCTGTTGCAGCCTTACCATTTCATTTTTTTAGAGTGTGTGTGTCTCTGTGTGCTTGTGTGTGTGTGTGGGTGACTATTTTGCACTCTTGATATTTTAGAGTGTCACCCCTTGATTGCTGTGCACTTTTTTCTGCACAGTTGCTGATTTGTTGTTTGTACCACCAAAAGATTTTTTCATATTTCCCATTCATTTCCCATGTCTGTCATTTTTGACCGCGAAGGAGCCAAGTGTGACTATTTTTTTGTTACCCTTTTACATATACGAATCATGTCCATAATTGTTTTTGTTCACAGAGCTAATATGACAAGTAATTCAAGTGTCATCTCATTCCGATAAAGCTACGATTTTTAACATTTTTCGGTCAAAAATGATCGAAGAGTCCCTGAGGGTTAAAATATTTATTTGAGTGTGTGCTCAGAAGCTACTGCTTTTCAGGCATTTGTTTCGTAAAAAAATATTTTGATCTAATATCTAATATCATGTGTTTTTTCTCCATATTGGTAATTTAAGTAATAGCTCTGCTGTAACAAGCTTTGTAATTTAAGCATTTAAAGGATTGGAGAGACCATTTTCGGGAAAGTAAAAGTGTCGTAGATTACAGCGAGATGTTTATTTACTTCAACCTTTAATAAAACCAGCTTATGGTAATCAGAGCTTCAATTTTCCATAACACTTCCAACCTCACACACCTAGGCAGTGCAATTACACGCAGGCTATCTCAAGGAGCGCTCTGTTAAATGCTACGAGGCTTGCCAAGTGCGTTACGTTACATGTATATTTGTGTGTTTGTCTTTTCATTTTAGTGTTTTGTGTGTGTGTACTTGTGAGCATTTTATTGTGCGGTTAATGCGACCTGTGCCATTGCAGTGTATTATATTTAGTATTTTTAGCCCTTTAGACGCAGTATGTTAATGAACTTAATTACATTCATTCACACCATCAGTAAAGTGACAGACATTCAGATAAAGCCTGAAATGAAGAGTGAACTGGGAAATTGCTATTAAACTGATACAGGGTTTTAATGCACTATTATAGAGACCATTTTTAGAAGATAAATAGTCTCAAATAAATATAAGTAATTATATACACTACAGTAGATATATAAACCACTTCTGGCCAGTATTGTAGTTTATTAAACAAAGTGTCAGCTGTGTGATCCCATGGGTGGTACTGTATATTGGCTCTTTGGAGTCCCAGCTGCTTTAAACACAGCTCGTCCAATTCAAGTCCTTAGATTTTTATTTTCTTTTTTGCTTTGATCACTCATTTAAAATATTAAAACATTCGATTTATACGAGGCAGGAGAACTTCTACACTGGGTAAAGAATGGAAATGGAAAGGAAAACGGAAAGAGCCGTCTGCATTTAATAATGTGGCACAGAAGTGTTTAAGGCCTCAGATGATCGCGAGCACGTTAATGGAGGTGATACATCTTGATCACATTTGGTTTTAGGTAATACGGACTCATTTGGAACCGTCAGACTTTTCGGAAAGCGTTTCAACTTGCTTCCCAGAGGGTTTATTGACGCAGTTCTTGTACTAAATGTAAAATGATTTATGTGCTGTTTATGGGAGACAGTAATTAAGTTCAGTTAGAGACAGCACAGGCAACCTGGCATCTTTGTGCTAGGCATGGCGCTCTGGGTCAGTGTGTCCAAACGTGCTGTTGATTTAACCCAGTTAGAGCTGAGAGCGCCAATCCTCTCCACAGACCTCCAGTTCCTGTTCCCAGCCAACCAGCTGCAAACCCATTTGTTCTCGGACTTCACATTTCTTTATATTTGTGTGAATGATAAGAGCATCTGGTCATGCTTATCCATTTGCTAGGGATGTTTTGCTGCTCATCCAAGGGGCTCTTAAAGGAGCAGTCACACAAAAATGAAAGTTCAGCGAATAATTCAATAATTCAACTTCTTATCTCTCTTATTTGGTTCCACTTATTTTAAACTTAACCGCAGCTGGTATTGTGGTAGTGTATATATACTATAAGTGCTATTCATGTTATCCTATGGCTCTGCTATATGAATGTTTTTGTGTCATCCTTCCCGCATTTACTGTGTATCAGAAAGACATGACGGAAGAAGAGCATGCCCGTCATTACTAGAGCGTGATGTGCCCGTGGCTGACAGATGTGAGCTTGCTGAGGTTAAAGAAGACCACAACTCAACACTCCTTTAACGTAGAGCCGGAGGGGTGCTAACTTCAGTCAAACCACAGGACAGCCTGAGAGAAAGAATCACTCGTGCTCTGCGGATGAATTAGATCTATTCACGCTAAATGCTCAACAAGAATGCGTATCAAATCACAGACGAAAGGATGTGTTAAAGAACTATTTAGGCTCAAAATGAAAATACATTTCATGTCTTCTAATGCTGATTTGGATTAATATGTGTGTACAGGTCAGAGTGGATTAGGAAAGTCCACACTAATGAACACGCTCTTCAAGTCCAAAGTGAGCCGGAAGTCTGTCCTGGGCACAGCTGAGGAGAAGATTCCCAAAACTATAGAGATCAAGTCCATCAGTCATGGTAAAAATACACAGATTCAACATGATCATGTGTTAGTGTTTCATTCATTCATAATAGTGAATTCAAACAGCCTTTCATCTGCTGCCAGAATGTAATACATATGGGATTGGATGTGGTAGTTACTTGAATTATCTCTCTCATACAGACATCGAGGAGAAAGGGGTTCGAATGAAGCTGGCAGTCATAGACACACCAGGGTTTGGAGATCAGATTAACAATGAGAACTGGTAAAGTAGAATTGTGTGTTCTTTGTCTTTCTGTTTTGTGTTGTGTTTGTGTTTGTGTTGTTTCTGTACTCTGTGTCTCTCTCTCTCAGTTGGCAGCCCATCATGAAGTTCATCAATGACCAGTATGAGCAGTACCTGCAGGAGGAGATCAACATTAACAGGAAGAAGAGGATTCCAGATTCAAGAGTGCACTGCTGCATATACTTCATACCGCCCACAGGACACTGGTCAGTTCACACGCTGTGTGTGTTCACGTCACGTCTGTGTACCTTTACAAGTGATTTGATGCAAACATTCTCTTCCTGTTATTTAACTAAACATCTGTGTAAGCATGCGCTTTCAGTTTGATTGTGCGTGTTCACATACAGTATCAAGGCATGTGAACACCCTAATGACCTTGTTCAGTTCAATTCATTTCCATTCATTTCCAATTCAATTTGTTTGTCACATACACATGATACAACTAGCAGTGAAACGTAGGTCTGGTCAACTGTACTTAGACTGTGCAAGTAATAGAGCCGTAGAGAGGAAGTAATAAAGCGCAAAATACAGTATACTTAAAGGGATAGTTCACCCAAAAATATGTATATAATAATAATAATAATATATATGATGTATAAAATGATATTTGGAAGAATGTGAGCAAATAGATCTCGTCCCCCATTGACTCCCATAGTATTTATTTTCCCTACTATGACAATAAATGGGAGATGAGATCTGTTTGGTTACTGACATTCTTCCAAATATCTTCTTTTGTGTACATCAGAACTAAGACATTTATACATGTTTGGAGTAATTGATGACAGAATTTTCATTTTTGGGTGAACTATTCCTTTAACAATTGTAGAAAAATATTTACAGTAAGAATATAAATACAAAAAAAATGTATCTTAACAGAAAACATATTTACGGAATATGCGTAGTGGAAAGACATCAGAGTTGAGATCAATCTGCGAAAAAAAAAGAAATTATAAAGACTTATAAGTAGTGATAGATGGCAGGTAAACAGAGTGTAAAGTTATAGATAAATATACTTTGTACATTTTATATTATATATTATTTATACTTAATTTAAAATGCTAGATGGAAGAGAATGGTAAGGAATATAATTCCCTTTACTGGCCTCAAGAGGGCAGTGCTGCTTCTGCTGGGAAATGCGTCCATGAACTTTTAACATTTTATGCATTTGGCAGACACTTTTATCCCTGTGTCACAAACATGAACTGGCTGGGAATCAGTTTAAGGAATTATGTTTTAATTACAGCTTGTAAAAACTAGCTTGTTGAGTAAAGGCCTCACACATTTCATTTTCAACAAAACTGCTGGACCTCAGACATTTAAACTGTGACTGTATAACATTTGTTTCCAATTTCAGTTTAAGGTTCTTTGGGATTTTAAACATTAATAATATGCTTTGTGAGCAGTAACTAGTCAACATTTACCAGTAACTGCTGCTGTTGCATCCAAAAATATATATTTGTGCCAAATGTAGTGGGTGGTCTGTTCTGGTGTTTGACAGTGATAAAGGATCATGTATTTTGTGTGTTTTTATAGCTGTTGCTGGAGAACATGTGTCTCCAGATGGATTTTGGGGATATTAATGTTACAGCATGACCTGTAGAATGAACTTGCAGTATTCCCATAAGAGACGCAAAGTGTCTGAAAATGATGGCAATTCTTCCATCTATCCCTTTATCCATCCTTACCTTCATCTATCCATCCTTGCCTTTGTCCAAGATGTGAGATCCCTAAACACACACTCCCCGGATGTGTATGGACTCCGTGTGCTGATACCCCTGGAGCGTGTGGTGCAGGCCCTTCTGTGGCCGCTTTGATTGAATAAGTGTCTCATGTGCGTCCAGCGCTGCAGATGTCACTGGTGTGTATGTGTGCTGCTCAGCAGCTGCAGTCTGGCTTTGAGCGGCTCGGTTAATTAGAGTCTAACAGTCGGCCATAGAGACTGCAGGCTGGGTCAGTGGCACAGTCACACTAGCAGGAGATCTGATCTGATCTAACAAACTACATCTGTGTGTCTTCTCCCTTGTGTGCTTTTCTTTCACATGTCTGTCAAGGTCTCTTTACACCTCCCAAAGATATGCCGGAATAATCTGAGAGCAGTTTCATCCCCAGCCTTTTTAAGATGTGTTTATTATCTTAGAGTTTGTGTATTTTTGGCAGTTTCGCCCTCTGGTGGTTCATGTGTCTTCCTTTTATAGATGTGTAAACTGTTTTACTGTCCTCCAGTGTCAGAAATTAATATTTAGCCCTATTTAGAAATATTTTATTAGAAATATTTAACCCTAGAGCAATTTATTTTTATTGTTTATTCTAACTATAAAAAAACTTTGTCCATTGGAAACTTGATTATTTATTCAAATTTATCTATCAAAATTTTCACCACACATTTAAAGGTGCTGTGTGTAATTTTTTTGGAGGATCTATTGACAGAAATGCAATATAATATACAAAACTATGTCTTCAGAGGTGTATTAAAGACCTTACATAATGAAGCGTTATATTTTATTACCTTAGAATGAGCTATTTCTATCTACGTACACCGCGGGTCCCCTTGCATGGAATTCACCATGTTGTTTCTACAGTAGCCCTAAACGGACAAACTGCTCTAATGAGCGCTTTTCATAAATATGTTATCTCCTTCGACAAATAAAGCGACTTCTTAGTCCTGTGTCAGCCGCCATAGTGCTTCGAAAGGGAGGGGTGAGCGGTGGAGTGAGCCGTTGGTTGCAATTCTCAATCTCACCGCTAGATGCCGCTAAATTTCATAGACTGGACCTTTAAAGTATCTTGGACATGTAATGAAATTATGGGAATTGTTTCTATAGTCTCAGGCCTTTGGATGTGGAGTTCATGAGACGCCTCAGCAAGGTGGTGAACATCGTTCCTGTCATCGCCAAAGCTGATACTCTGACACTAGAGGAGAGGGATTTCTTCAAGAAGAAGGTGAGCTAAAGTCTCTAAACACGTCTGCTTTACAAAGAAAAAGTTCATTTAAAACAAATGTCTGCTATTCATTTATGTATTCAGACAGAATTGTTTGTAAAGTGATTTTTTCCAGTGATTGTCATGTTGGGCAGTTTGTCTTTATTTGTTACAAATTCATAGTATCTGGCATGTTGCACAAACACGGTTAACTGCAAAAAATTGTTGTTTTACAGTAAATATTTGTATTAATGTGGAAGTTTGTGTGGTGAACCCCAGTGAAATACTGTGAATGCTACAGCTCAATGCAATGAAGCTTGGAAGAACTGATACATGCTGTCATGTTCTAGTTGTAGTTGGCAAACTTTTTTCTTCCCTGAGAGATTTCCAAGATTACAGATGGTGTCTCCAAAGCTTCTACAGAAATGCTGCAGCACTCCATGAGCACTAATGCAGATTTTGTTTCTGGCGGTTTATTTATGGTTTATTTATGATCATATTCATAACAATAAATGATGACTTTGGTTTTACAGTAAATGTCTTGATTTTCTTGATTTTGGATTGTTTTGATTGTTCTGCGAGTCTCAAAGCTAGTTTATGTAGTTATTTATGCAGTTTTAGTAAATCTGGTGTAAGACTGAGATGACACATGGTATGATGAGGTTTAGGTGTGCAACATCTGTTTTTAAACTGTTAGCTGCAGTTAAGAGCATTTGCCAACCTCAACCGCCTCTTTGGGCTTGTGCTGGCGTGCCTCTTTACTGAAGGAAAACATACCACCTGGACCACTAGCATAGAGCTATCTCTGTTTTGGAAAGCTCTCTGTGCTTCTGATACCACATTAATGCATCTCTTCTTGCCAATAAGGAAAAATATAATATCTAAAGCTACTATTACTTGTAGGGTCTTTTAGATTATTTCATATAGATGTATATTACAGTTTTTTAATTATATTAATTTCAGCCGTTTGTATGGATCGGCTTGTGTATAGAACAGACTTGTATATGGATTGACTGGTTCTCGCCATGAATATAGCCTGAAATGCTGGAATGGCGTTAAGAATGAATAAAAACAAACGATTATATTTATTTATATTAATTATCAACATTCATTTGCATTAATTAATTTGCTCAATGTCTCCGTTACATATTTAACAACGTTTTAGGCTGAAATTTCTGAGTATAAAATGACTTTGTTCGACTTGAGGCTAAAATACACTGCAAGACTTTTGCTCAGATTTTCAGTCTGGACTTGTTGCAGAAAGTCTGCAGATTTGATCAGTTAGTTCAAAAAGTCTGCAAGTGTATGATGTCTAGTTAAAAAAAAAATCTGTTCAGATTTTAAAAGTCTTGTAGTGTATTCCAGCCATTAACTATGTTTTTATGTTATGTAGATCAGGGAAGAGCTTCGGGCCAATGGTATAGATGTCTATCCACAGAAAGAGTTCGATGAGGACGCCGAAGACAGGATGATCAACGAGAAAATAAGAGTGAGTTTGCACTATTAAGACCGTATATCCATTTTATGGTTGAGAATAGGATGAGACCGACATTACAATCTCATTGTCCTATTTCTCCAATCAGGAGATGATTCCCTTTGCGGTAGTAGGAAGTGACCAAGAGTATCAGGTCAATGGACGGAGGCTCCTGGGAAGGAAAACAAAATGGGGAACCATTGAAGGTACAGTATGGTGACTGGCGAAAACATCTCTAGAGTGTGTCGAAATGAGAGGGAGAGAAAGTGATTAGTGAAGCATGGGCTATGCAGACACCAGCGTTCTTTAAGCACATCAAGGGAACTCATTAACCGTAGACACACGGCTATGAGTCAGGCATCTTAAAGCAGCTCTTATCTGCTGGAATTGAGGACTCACTCAGAAGACCATTACGACTGCGTTGTTTTGACTTATGTGAGTCAGCGGCCTGCTGTCGGACCGATAAGATGCATTCGTCAGGGAGCGTCCGGAGCTACATGCACCATGGTAATGGTGATGTCATAGTTCCTTTTGTTAAAGACCTGCGGTAAATGAAGCCTCGCAGGCAAGATCATTGGCTGGCCTTTTTTTTTAAATAAGTTATTTGAGCTGGTTAGTTGTCAGTTGTTCTTTTAGAGAACTTAAGGTTATACTTTATTACTTTTAGTTGCATTCCCACAGATACAGAAAGAGAGTTCTATTAAAAATATAAGTGTAGCCTGATGGACGAGTCAAAATGTTTACAGGTGCTTACAGGTGACGTGTAATATCAAATGCTTAATTCAGAAAGACAACTGGAAGGAAGCCAGGTCGAATGGTTGGCTTAACCCGGGTTGGGATTTTAGGGCCAGATAATCTGTTCGTCCAAGAACTGGCAGAGAGAAGGATTGTCCTTCACTGTAATGACTAACCTTACCTTTAAGTGCACATGTTGACTTGTTTTGTTGACAGCAATAGACAGATTTGTTGTGTGCTAACTGCCAGGATAGTTGATGGACAGAAGCAGTAAAACCGCCGCTTTGATGAGAAGTGTTTTGAGTTGACAGAGTTAAATGAACCCCCCTGTAATTATCCTGTAATGTTTTTGAGAAGATGCACTCTTTCTTTGAAAACCTTTCATTTTCTGCGCGGATGTTTCTGTGTGGTTTCGCCGTGGTGGCTTTCTTTGTTTCATTTTTGAAGCTATAATTCAGAAGTATAAAATATCTTCCTGTGGCTCAGCTAGTAAAAAATGGCATTAGCAACAGTAAGGAGTTAGATATCCAGTTAGATGTCCAAGGAACACATGAATTGCTTAAATGTGTTGGTCACTTAATCTAAAGTTAAAAACACATGTCAAATGCATAAATATGAAACATAAACACATTTTTTGTCACACAGAATTTGTCTGTCATTCAGAAACGCTTTTCCTAATTTCTATCCACCCTGCATGTTTTCTTGCAACAGCTCCGCCTAGTGGCCAAGTGGTTATTGCTAAAAAACATTACTCCACATGGCTAAAGAGGAAAAACTGCACAATTCATTTGATTATTACAGCCTTTTATTTATTGATATTTAAACTTTTAATGTGTTTTGTTTTGTTTTTGTGTCTGTAGTTGAGAATATTGCCCATTGCGAGTTTGCTTACCTGCGGGACCTCCTCATAAGGTGAGTGACTTCAAACACCTACAGTACATGCATGGTATAACAAGCTTATTAAAGGGATAGTTGACCCAAAAATGAAAATTCCGTCATGAATTACTCACTCTCTGGTTGTTCCAAACCTGTATAAATTCTTTGTTTGGTTGAACACAGAGAAAGATATTTGGAGGAATGCTTGTAGCCAAACAGTTCCTTAACCCCATTGACTAACATAGTAGGAAATATGACAATGGTCAAAAGTGCCCCAGAACTGTTTGCCGTCCTACGTTCTTCCAAATATCTTCTTTTGTGTTCAAAAGAACCCAAAAATTATAAAGTAATTTTTCCTACTATGGCAGTCAATGCGGTCCAAGAACTGTTTGGTTACAAGCATTCTTCCAAAATGTCTTCCTCTGTGTTCATCAAATTTATACAGATTTGTTACAACTCGAAGGTGACTAAATGAAGACAGAATTTTTATTGTTGGTTGTACTATCCCTTTAATGGAATAATGTATCCAGACATTATTTTTTATTTTCTTTGCACTTTTGTTGTTCCACACCTATATGACTTTTTTGTCATCTGTGAAACGCAAAATGAGGCAAAGTAAATGTATGTATGCAGTATTTTCCCTTTTTGGTGAACTGTTCCTTTTAATGTACATTGAAAGTGTTAGCGATACATGAATCCATGCTTGGCTGTTGTTCCGCAGAACCCACATGCAGAACATTAAAGACATCACCAGCAGCATCCACTACGAGATGTACCGTGTCCGTCGACTCAACGAGAACAACACTCAGGCCAACGGCCTCGGCGATCACCACCCCGCCTCCCACGAAATCTAGCTCCCCCGACTGAACAACCCTC
Organism: Triplophysa rosa; assembly: GCF_024868665.1. Lineage (NCBI taxonomy): Eukaryota > Metazoa > Chordata > Actinopteri > Cypriniformes > Nemacheilidae > Triplophysa > Triplophysa rosa. The sequence continues at coordinate 13,748,580 of NC_079900.1, read as the reverse complement.
ACCCATTTCTCCCTCCTCCCCGCGTCCACCTTACACTCCGTTCCAGCCCCTTCAATCAGCCGTGGACTGAGATGAAGAGGTCAATCAAGAGAAGCACATAATGACTTTACCTCCCACAAACTTCATGTCCATAAACCCTCCAAACGTTTTATTCTGGCACCAGAGACCCAAAGCAAAGAGCTCTTTCTTAAAAATAACTCTGATTTGCCCGTTAAAGAGCTTCTCTGTATATTGCATGTGTTTGACTGATGCTGTGTGCATTAGGAGTCATTGTACAAAAAAGTGTAAGCTCTTTACATGCAAGATTATGATTCATGATTATTTTACAGGGGGTTTCTCAGAAATACATATTTTTATGCGATTTGTCAACTGTTCTATTAATATTTATGCTTAATTTTGAGCGGGCCCCATAACAGGCGAAGTCATCTTCTGTATCCAGGGTCTCATTTCCATATTAAATAATGATCCATTTGTTCCAGCTGTCTCTTTTCGGCACAGGTGGAGTTGATTGTTGAGTCTACAGGTTATCTGGTGTCTTTCTTTACAAAGCCAGCTCGCCAACATCAATCCTGCGCAACCTGTTGTGCCGTTGGTTTTGCTGTTTTAAAGTGTTCAGATGATACGGGGAAACAGTCATTGAACCCCTGGTGCCTTATTGAAACGGTAATGAGTGGAATCACAGGGTTAGGATTTGTATTCCAAACATTGTGAATAGTTTTTGTCCATGAACAAGAAAAGAACTGACCAGTGGCTACAAATGATCTTATTGACGGTAGAATGTGATCTGGGTTTGACCTGTCCATCATACTTCAGTTCACGTGTGTGTACACCTGGCACAGTTTTTTTATCAGGCAAAATTAAGTGCCTTGTTTTTACTTTCAGACCCCCTTGTTTTTGGATATGTGGAAATGTACACCATCCAGACAGCTTTCGTTTGTCAGTTGTCTTCTAGCTCAGAGGAATAGGCCTGCGGGAGAGAGAACTTTAAACCGTGCCAAGATTTCTGTGTGCCTGAACTTTTTGAAGATTCCTTCCATGTCTGATAAGGAGCCACTTTTAAGAACGGCTCAGGCTTTTTTTTGTTCTGTGCAAAACTCTTCATAAACGCTCATCTTTGGGAAAATATATTTGTTTTGTCCTGTGCTGTGTATTCATAGTGATAAAATTTTTGTATTATCAGAGTAACACAAATAACTCCTGGTATTTTAAAAGAATAAAGATTTAAATGATAAATAATTATTTTGACTTTTTTCAACTGTTTAATTGACTTGCAAATTTGTCTCGACGGTGCAGCTGGGAGAATTTGTTCATATAGTTCTTTTTCACTCTCATTCGGTTTCATTGTTAATTAGGTTAAATTAAATAATTAAACTCAGTGTTTTGAATAAAGCTGTAGGATTTTGACATGCGAGTACTCTTCTAGTATAAAAACATGCCCATGTCTTGGTTTATTAGCTAAATTGTTGTATGGCAATTGCATCTATTTTGACTCCTTAAACCTTAAGACTAAACAGCTTAATGGCATTTCCTACAGTATTAAGTTAACGTAATGTGTAGCATCAGACTCTTGTCTTTTCTGAGTGAAGAGGTGATATCCCATGATGCTTTCCCCCTCCCAATCCGACTCAAAATGGAGATGCCCTCAAAATGGCTCCCCTCTTTCTCACCTTGAGGGAAACAGATGGTGCCCTGTGCCGCGCGTCTTCCCTGCCCGTGCCGCACAACTCTGTTTTCCACATTCCTTCTCTCATGCATCCCACAAAATGAGAAAGCGAGGCATCTGTTACCCACTATGATCTATTTGTTATCCCTCCTCCCTCTTGATATTTACAGCACGGCTTTTGCATATTGCCGTACTTAAATTAATTTGCCATTTCAATGAGCTTAGTTTGTCTCCGGATGCCCACTTTACGGATGTGAGAGAGCCCTCCGAGTGCAAAACTCCCGCTGTTTGCAAAGCACTAAACTCTACCACTGAAGATGATTTCTTTCTTCTGGCCATGTGGTTTGTATTTGCTGTCACTCCGAATAAGCCGTCCAGACTCATTCAAATTTTGTGAAAATATATTTTACCTAATAAAATAACTGGTTCCTATATTGCTCTTATATACTAGATTTAGCATTAATAGTCAGCATGATGTAATTATTGCGTTGATTTTCTGTCAAAACTAAAAACCAATGCTTTGGGTGGAAAACAAACTTTGCACATGTAGTTTCCTTGGATGTTAATAAGACACCTGAGCTTGTTTGTGTAGAATAGAAGTGTGAGATGAGTTAAAAGCTTTGGGGATAACATACCTAAGGACCTTGGAGTCACTGTGTAAAATGTTTAGTCTGCTGTTTGTTTGTTTGTTTGTTTGTTAGACTGATTGTGGAGGAGAGCATCAGTCGAGGTTTCCATCATCTAGTTAGGAAAGGCACAGAGAGGCGACGTTTATTTGGGCCACTTTAATAAACGTTAACTGCATTGTAAATACGCATTGCTTTGATACATTTACACAGTCTGTGAGTGTTCAAACCAGTGTCAAATTGAAATTTTAAGAAGGGAAAATATTTGCTGCTTGAATTGAAATTTCCGTGTCTAATTGAATCGATTGAATTGATCGCTACAGTGTTTAAACACACAACTAAAGCCTTGAATTGTGAAATATACGAGATGCAAAACAAAGAAATGTGTCTATTGTTCATCCTTGCATTTTTTTTTATTTCTGCAGCATTCTTGTGGCTTTTGGGAACATTTTGGCCTCAAACTCGGTTTATTTAATGAGTTGTATTTAAGCTAATAGCAGAAGTGTCAAATAAATGTAGGGGGTGTAGACTCATTATCTAGAGTAGCTTTACTCATCAAGTCTGGTTAAACCCTCGTTCATCTCACCTCTTTTATGTTTTTTATGTTCTCGATAATCAGCATCTACTAGACCTGTCCTTGAGGTCTCCTTCATAATCATTAGCAGAACGTCCTCCAATGGATGCTCTGGTACTGACTCCGCCTCTTTAATTTGCATATGTCACTTTTAAGACCCTGTGTTAATTAAGATTGCATTTTTTAATATAAAAAAGACCTTTTGGCTTTACCTTGCTTTAATGACACGCATCACCTGCCATTTTGTTTTATGTAAATGCTCAGCACTGGTGGCGGTTCCTGCTCGGCCGTATATCCCCATGGGCATCTGTGTGGTTTGTTTCAAATGTGTTTTCGTCTTTCATTACTGCGTTGCTTCATTTTCTGTATTCTTTAGTCTCTCTTCACCACCACCATTTCCACCCTGGTCTCTCCCTGAGCTTCATGTGTCAGATGTTCTCTCTTCCTTTCTGTCTGCTGGCTCAATGCCAGATGCCAGCCTCTCAGACATGCAGGGGAGGGCTGGCGGCTTCAGCCATATGCAAATCATACTGGACTTGATTAGGAAGCAGCAGCAAATTCAATTAATTTCTCTGTGTGTGTGTGTGTGCGCGTGTGTGTGTGTGTGTGTGTGTGTGTGTGTGTGTGTGTGTGTGTGTGTGTGTTGAAGGGGATGTCTGCCAAGTCAAGTGCAAGATATTGGGGCGTTAACATTTACCGAAAATAAAATTCCTTTTGACACTTGAGATGGTTTCGATTATAGAGGAGTGGTATTTCTTCCGTATGATTTTATAGTTTGTTTTTATATTCTTAGAATAAGATCACTGTGAAAAGCAAAATTGTTATTCTACATGAATAGACTTGCACAGAACCCATCGTTGAATGTTTGCATTAAGGGTTTGTTCTAGACGTAAAACAGCAGAGCAAGAAATTGAGACGGAGAGAGAAAAGAGGATCCTCCCTCGTTTCCTTTTGATGTGATGGTTTTTCCTGAGGCTAATAGCTGTGAGTAATTACACCAATCAGTTACCAGTGTTCTCGCTGTCGTGGTATCGAGTGAGACAATGCTGTGGCGTGATTCATGTAGATTAATTGCGCGTGCGTGTTTGTCTGCTTGCGTTGGTGTATGTGTGTCGCCAAAAAAGTGGGCATAAAGGGGTGGCATGCAGGAGGAATGTGTATGCAGTTTTTTTTTAATGCTTCTGGTGGTAGACATGTTCTGTTGTAACAGCATTGGCTGTTTTGTTGGGTCGATACACCCTCTCTTTATGACAGAGTCTCGGGGGTGTGAAAAGGTGAACGCCACCTTCACACCCTCATTTTCCCTTTCACACTCTTGGGATGACACCCTTGGCACTTGGCCATATTGGGGGTTTCTGAAGCGGTCTGTGATGATTTGTGGAAGTGTGGCTGGTGTCTGTGGATGGGCATTGCTTATTAGTGAAGCACATGAGAATTTTGCTCAGAGCTCAGGAGATTTTATGTTCTTGGTCTTCGCTTTGTCTCAGATGCTTCTTCTGGAGTGGAATGTATAGAGCTTAACTCGGATAAATTTGTCTTGTAGAATTTTATAAGAAATATTTGGGTATATAATGAAATCTCTTTGGTGTCTGAATCTAGTTTCAGATATTGTCTATCTATTTCAACTAGAGAAAACACATTTGAGGTCACTATGGCTAGTTTGGACAGAGGTCTCTGTTTACTTTTCATCTTAGCTCATTGCCGTTTTGGAGATATAAAGAAAATAACCTACTCTCTGTTCCATGAATGTACATCTATATACTGCTTGTTTGCCTTCTACAATATTTCAGCTTTGTCCTCAAGATGGCTCTCCATCTATGGACAAGACCTCATGCAGCTTATTGTAATGTACTGTAGAGAACTTTAAACTCTCTTTTCTATATAAAAATACGTGGGTGCATCTGTGTTTTGTGTGTGGACAGTTCTTGCTCTGACATTTTGATAACCGTAGTTTAAAGGAATAATTTCTGCGCGATTAAGTGTAAATAATGTAATAAATGTAATAAATGAAGTCACATTCTCCACTGAGTTACAAACAAATCTGAAAGTGCAATTGTGCTGTTCCTGAAAAAAGCAAATGGGTAATTCCAGCATTATGGATGTGACATTTTCAGTTTAAACTCGAAATACAAATTCTCAGCGAATGTATTTATTATATTGAATCGTCCATATATCACTAAACAGTCCAGACATCAGCAAAATATCTAAGCATGAGTTTTCTATTTTAAAAAAGAAAAAAGGAATGTGTTATGGATGTGACCAAAAAAGATGCATGTTTTTGAGAGACAACATACTTTGTAAATGACAAATAAAAGATGAATTTATAATGTGCAAACCATCAGAAGCAATAAAACCCAACAAATAGAGAAGGGATGTCTCTTTATAGAACAAATAGAAATAGTTACTATATAACATTTTTATGTACACATTCATGGGGAATATGCACCGTTACAGTGAAGGAAATAATTATTTGATCCACTGCCGATTTTGTAAGTTTGCCTGCTTAAAAAGAAATGAAGGGTCTATAATTTTATGGTAGGTTTATTTAACTGATAGAAACCGAGTATCAACCAAAAAATCAGGGGAAAAAATGTATATAAAGGTTATAAATTGATTTGCATTTCAGTCAGTGAAATAAGTATTTGATCCCCTAGCAAAACGTAACTTTGTACTTGGTGGAGAAACCCTTGTTGGCAAGCACAGAGGTCAGACATTTCTGATAGTTGGTCACCAGGTTTGCACATGTGTCTGGATACATTTTATTCCACTCCTCTGTTAATCTTTAAGGGTTCTTGGCTACAAAGTACAAAGTTATGTTTTGCTCTGTGACAATTCACTTAAACTGTTTTAAAAACACAATAAATACTTTAAAAACTTGAAGAGAGACTTCACATGGGTATTTAAACCACCAAATATTGACATCTGGCCTATCAGTACACTAAAAAACCTTTTATAAAAACATGCTTACATCTAAAGGTTGACATTTGCATAGAATTGCCCAAAAAAACATTTCTGAATATACAACTCCGAATTCAGTTCCTCTTCAAATGATGCAATTCCATTTAGTCAGTTCTTTCTGAAATGATATAGTTATGGCAGGAGAATGTTTCTGTCATGCATGGGTTGAGTCGGTGGCCTGTTTCCATCTCGGGCAGGATATTGTTGTGCTGTTGCTCCACTGGAGTTAATTATCCCTATTAATGAGAGCACCTCACTCATTTATCACCATCTCATTCACTCTGCAGCTACCCACAAGCACCTTACCATCCCAGCACTGCCCCCTAGCACAAGCATGCGTTATTGTGAGATTTTTGTGTGTGTGTGTGTGTGTGTGATTTCATGCCACTTACCGTCCTCTGAACTATTTTCCTTGTGCGATTGTCTTCACGCTGTTCTGATTTCCATATAATTCTATATTCAGTGTTCATATTCAGAATACATTTAAATGTAAAAAATATATTAGTTCCTGCACATTTGATATGTATTCAGCCTCCACGAACAGAGACCGAGCACCTAAGGTTTTATGAACATTTGACAAAAGTCGTTTCACTGTCCCGTAGAGATAAAGGCTTCTTGCTTTTTTCCTTTGACTCTTCTAGAAATCACTTTTCTCATAAATCAGCCTCTGTCCAGACGGCCCGTGGCTTTATAACTGTGCTGTGTATTTAAGAGGCAACTGGCCAATCCCTGTCTTGTGAAAGATAATCGACATCAGTATCTATAAAACTAGTGATTCATTTTCTCTCGAGTGAGAAATAGAATGTGTGGGCTGTAGATTCAGTTTTAACACGATCATGCTTTAACTTCCACACCTCTCCTGACTATTTAGGGTTTGCAGATAATTTGATGGATTCATTATGGTGCACTTGGGTTTTGGAAGTGACTGTGTGCTGTTGATGTGTGTCTGCATGGCGTCTGGAGGTGATGATGAATAGAGGTGATGACATGAGGGTTATATTCGAGAGGTTCTACCAGGGTAAATTGCTCTTTTTCTAGCATATTGCAGGAGCCAATCTCTATTTCAGTCTTTACAGCCTCGGTGTCAGCCTGTACGGCAGAAGTGCTGATGTGGGACGTTGAACGGACACATCAGAGATGAGGCTAATACTATAATCAGGTACAAAGGAATTCATTTTCTCCTCGACTGCACTAAGTGTGCGATGGGATGCAAGTAGAATCTGGAGATGTGCCGGTTAACCTATGTCCTCCACTCAGCATTACATTATAACCTCTAAGCTCGCAGTGAGAGGTGAAAGGTCAACAGCGAGACGTTTGTTTAAAGCCTGTGCTGCTTATTGAGATGAAGAAGCAACACTCTATAAAAAGGTTTACTTCGCTGTGTGTATCCCAACACATTAAATCACACTTCATCCCAAAATTAAGTGTATTATTTTTTGCATAAATGAAGCATTTTGCATTTTGCAATATCTTTAACAATTTAACACACATGTCCCCCCTAACTTCCTCACGAATGCTCATTATTTTTTAAATGAGCTTGTTTTTATTAAAATCAGGACAAATTAAAGTCAGTTCAACAAATACTTCTATCTTTATTTATGAATTCTGTTATTTAGAGTCTGTGGTCAAATATAACCAGCTTATGTTCTCATTCCATTTCTCCATCATGTCTGAGTGATGGTCCGCATTCTCCCGAGTTCCTTTAACGTTCACGGCCAGGGACATCAAGGCTCTGATCCTAAATCATCCCCACCCCCTCTCATCCAGCCAGCCTCCTAAAATCACTCATGCCTCCAACCTTCCTCCTCCCCCTCCAGCCTGATCCTCCGCTGCTGTTTACCATCAACTCACTAATGGAAAAATTTGCAGCAATATGCAAAAAAGCCGCTAAGGCAAATGCAGGTTGCCCAGGCAACAAGAAGGTTATATTCCTGGCCGCTGATGGAAATCAGTGTGGCGCGCGTAGCTCTCGCATCCTGCCGAAAATTAGATAGGAGAGAATACAAAGAAAGCCACATGGAGGAAGTAGGAGTGGGAAGGGTCCCAGGGGCCAATTCTACTTCAAACCGTGTTTAGACGTGACGGCGCTTACTGCTTTATATATTTGTGCGGCTATAATGAAGAAATCAGAGTCTCAGACCAACAGAAATAACTTGAGCTCTTTGTTGGGTTTTCATTGCAGTGCACATCAGGGAACTTGTGGATGTTTGTAAGCTATACAGCCTTGTATTGGGCCTGTATATATTCTTTGATCTTAAATATTCTCATATGTAGCTACTTATATTTGGCAGTAGTGATCTTTTTTGGAAATCTACAAACTGTATACCAACAGTATACACTGTAAAAAAACAAACATTTTGTGGCAGCTGGGGCACCAGAAATAAACAGTAAAATATCAGTTTTCCCTGTAAAATTACATGTTTTGCCAATTTGTCTTGAAAATTTGCTGTCTTTTTCTGTAATTTTATGGTTTACACCGTGTCTACACCGGGCGCGACGAGACATGACACACCGCTTGTTCTAATGGGATTGTCGCGCTGCATCCAGTGTGGACAAATTTTTTTAATTATAATGTTCTAATGCCTTTTATTGTCGAGTCGCATCGCACTGCGTCTGGTGTAGACACGGTGTTACTGTCTTTTTCTGTAATTTTATGGGTTTTTTTTACCGTATTTTTAAAAATAAATTGTAAAAAAATCCTGTAAAAAATAGACATTTTCTGCCAGCTGAGGCACCAGAAATGAAAAGTAAAATAACTGTTTTTACTGTGAAATTACATGTTTCCCTGTTTTCTTGTAAATTTGTGGTCTTTTTTTTTTTTAAATTAAAAATTCAGGTTTTTTTACAGTGTAGAGTGGATGTTGTTGCAGGCACTTTCGAGTGATGTAATACTTCCGAGAGGAGTTTCTGATAAAAATATCGAATCCGGATCTGAACCTTATTTCATATACCTCAGAGAGACATTATTATTGAGATCCTGATAAATGTGCTAGCTACGCTGTGTATTTATGACACTGTTGTAAAAATCCTCCTGTCTCCAGAATATGGAACAACTCTCAGATATCTACAAAGATGGACCTCTAGTATGTTGTTGAAAAACAGTTTGTCACGTATCGTGAATGAGCAAGAGAGATATTAGAAATGTCAAGAAGTCCATTGGTTTAACATATAGAGATAAGAATTTAACCTCAGATATTTATTAAATATCCATCTTGCAATATTTTTAAACAACATCAGATCTTAAAACATCTCTTGTCAAAACTCCATAAAGAATCAGATTAAACAAGCATAGTGATTAAAACCATATTAAAAGCTTATCTATACAGCTTGTGTTGAGTACACCCTTGACACCCTTGAGATTAAATATGAAAAATCTGTAATAATTTCTCTTATTAGGTTCACATATTCAGAAAATAGTGCATAGTGGATTACATAAAAAAACTCAAGGCCTTATTTTTCTTTGGAATTTCTTCATGCAAAGAGCTTTCATTTATTTTAATTTACCCTCATTTTTCAATATAATTCTATATATCTTTATTTTTCATTTAGGAGCTTTTAACTCTCGTCCCTAAATATTTGGTTCCATTTTCATTTCCCAGCTTTCATTAAATGTGCTCTTGCAGAACAAATAAAGTAAATATCTGTAAGAACAGCCACTTTGACCAATGTAACCTGCTGGTCCTGCTCTTTATATCAAAAGACGTTTTTGATTAACTCCATAATATTTGACTTTCCTTTTCTCTTCGCTGGCTTAATCGAATCCTTAAATAACATTTCTGATTGGCTCCGGATGGCTCAGCTCTTTTTCTCAGCAGGAGTTCTCCTGCGGGGAGCTGAAGATCGCCGTGAACTACCTCGGTCGGTCCGCTCGCCTCCTGATATTAAAACAATAAAGAGAAACACTGTTGCCTGTAGACGTTCTCTGTTTATTAAAGGGGATAAGGGCTTATAGGCCTCTGAACTGCAAATATCTTGCTTTATTTCTCTTCTCTTCTTCTCTCGCTTGTTAGTTCCACAAGGGATTTCTTGTAACATGTTAATGCTTGAAATTGTTGAAATGACTCTGAGGCGCAGTAATGTTTCATTATAGCTGATACGTGTGAAGCCAGCCCACTGGCATCTGTTTATTAACATTTAAACTATGAGTATTTATAGCTCTAATTGACCACTGGAAGGACATATAGGCAGAAAGAGAATGTAAGCAAAGAAAAATAATGATGGGGAGAGAGTCTAAACAGGTGATGTTAGTAACAGTGGCAGGTTTATTGCTCTCACTCCTACGCAGCTTTAACATTCTAATCTTGTCTTTCGTATTTCTGTGCTTTTGTTCTTCTCCTCTCCCACTCTCGACTTGTTTTCTTTTCCACAGGTCTGTTTTTGATGTTGGACTAAATGATTTAGAATTATCTATAAAATACAATAGGTGAAACAATGAGGCTTACTGTAAATCTATTAAGACCAGATTTTAATTGATTATTAGCTTGACATTCATCTTTCTTTAACAATTCCTGACCTTGTTGTCTTCCTCTTTTTGCCTATGTGATGAATAAATTCTGATCATGATAACAGTAACGACAGTTGGCCAAGCGCATCAATCTAACATGCTATTGCTATAATTGCGTTTCTTCATCATCATCATCGGGTGTACTTTTTGGGCACGGCAACTTTGGTCGGATCAACTCGAAATTCCCACTCGTCTTTCGAAGCTGCAAGATTGGTTATTCCATCGATAGAACGATCAGTCTCCTCGTCGTCCTCATATTTCCTAAGATATTTTGTTATCTGATTGAGATATATCGACCGCGGTGCTCCTCTTCGATTTTTGTCCCTTATGCTCGATTTGTAGAGAACGTAAATCCTTGCTGGTTCTTCGACGTCCATGCGAAGACAGTGTCCGGTGAATCTGAGTTGCCGCTCCCTGATGGTGCTTGTAATTGTCTTTTGCCCTGTTCTCCTGTATAGCTCCTCATTTGTTATGTGACTCTCAGACAGAGGTGGGTAGAGTAGCCAAAATCTTTACTCAAGTAAAAGTACAAGTAACTTGAGAAATTGTTACTCAAGTAAAAGTAAAAGTCACTAGTTTAAAAATTACTTGAGTAAAAGTAAAAAAGTATGCAATGAAAAAACTACTCAATTAGCTAGTTACTTAGTTACTTTGTATCTGATTATATAGGTCTACTACATTAAATTAATATTAACGCCAATATTTTAATATGACATTTTAATCAATATTTTTAATTATCATAAGCAGATATCTTTGCAATATATAGAGAGACTAAAGAATAGACAAACACAGAAGAGACAAGCATTTCTGTAAATTTCATCTAGTCCTGATGTCAATGTAGTTTACACAACTTATTTAGAATAGACCATGTCAAACTAAAGCATGAACTAAACTCAGAGCATTTCCTAAGATGATCTAGAACATCTGCAGTGCTCTCTTAAATGAAATACACATTTTTGAACAAAGCTCGTGTTTTCTCGTGTTGTGTCACGTGTGTGTTGTGAAACGCTCTTACCTGTAAACAAACAGTAAACAGTTAACGTACAGTGTTAACGTACGGTGTCTGACGAACAGGTCGTGCGGGTGCGCGCAAATGGCTGTCATTTATCATCGCTGGCAAACAATATGACACATTTGCAGTTTTGATTGTATAGATATAGATTAATAGCCACTTCATCCAACGCTCTTTGTGTTCTGCGTGTTTTTAAGTTTCGTGCTACGAGGAGTGAGTAATCTTGCTTCAGATGATTCAGATCGTGCTGCGAACTGAACAAATCATTTGAACTGATTCATTAGCCTATTCAAATGGTTTTGACCATTATTCAATTAATGCTTTCAAAAGGATCGACTCAAAAGAATCGATCACTCGGGAATGCCCGTAAAAAGAGACGACAACCTTGAAATAAACAACGCATTTTATAATGCATATTTTAAAATGAAGGAACGTCACGCAATGTAAGTTATGTAACGAAGTAAAAGTACAGATTTTCTATTAGAAATTTACTCAAGTAAGAGTAAAAGTACACACTTTTAATTTTACTTAAAAAGTACATATTCTCCAAAATGTTACTCAAGTAAATGTAACGAAGTAAATGTAGCGCGTTACTACCCACCTCTGCTCTCGGATTGGTTTATACCTAGCATGATCCGATAACATTTTCTTGCAAAGATATCCAGGTCTTCGTAGAGAGCTTCTGTGTAGGGGTCCATGTCTCACATCCGTACAACAGGATTGAGATACATGCTGTACGTAAACAAGTCTATTTTTATTTTTACTTTTGGTTTTGGTGATCTAAGTATGGGTCTAAGCAAGTCGAAGGCTGTCCATGCCAGCCCAATTCTTGCTTTGATGTCGTTTTCAGTGGATCCCATGTTGGAGCCTAGATATTTGAATTCCGAAACCACAGCAATGTTTTGGCCGTTTATAGTCAGGTTTGGTGCGCTTGGTTGAGACGCATTTGTACGGTCTTTTCTATATTTATTTCTAACCCAACTCTTGCGGCGTTTTGTTTGAGAGCGTCTAGTTGTTCTTGCGCTCTGTTCGCGTCGCTCTCTAGAAGAGCTATGTCATCCGCGAAGGCTAAATCATTGACTTTTCTTTCTTTTTCGGGTTCTTTCGTCTTTGTTTGACTTCTTGTGACAAAGTATAGCTTTTGCCCTGCACTTTTTTGGCCTTGTGCGTGAGATATCCGAAGTTGTTTTCTGATAATCTAGAAATATGCTAGGCTATGCTAACATGCTATTGCTATAATTGCGTTTATCTTTCTTAAAGGGATAGTTCACCCAAAAATTAAAGTTCTGTCATCATTTATTCATTGACCTTCATGTCGTTTAAAACCTGTATGTTTTTTTCTTCTGCGGAACACAAAACAAGATATTTTTAGAAATGTCTTGCACTGTGTCAACACCAGACGCGACTGGCGCATCGCGCCGCATCCAGTGTGGACAAAATGTAAAATTATTATGGGTTCTAATGTGTTTTTAATGTTTCTTGTTGTGTCACGTCCCTCCGGTCGCGTCCGGTGTAGACACGGTGTTAGTGGTTCTGTGTCCATACAATGGAAGTCAGGGGTCAATGTTGTTTGGTTACCATTTTTTCCAAATATCTTCTTTTGTGTTCTGCATAAGAATACAGGTTATTACTTGCAGTAAAACATTTCAATGCTCAAAATAAACTGTAACATGCAGTCCTTTGAATGTTATAACTTATAAGTAACTCATCTCTGAAATCACCTGGCTAAGGATCAAGAAGTTGAAAATCATTCAGGATTTAAAATAATAGGATTCTTCTTAAAATAAAAACTTAATCTATGCCACTCTGTGCCCTTAACGTGCTGTGAAGTGGACTCTGCAGATAGGGCCAGACATTTTAATCAGATTTTGACTTTGCCTGTACTGCGGCTGGTACACACACACTGAATCATAGTGTCAGATAAGATTATTATCCTGCGATATGAAATGATCTCTGTCTTTATCTGATGGGCCTCATCAGTGTCAAGAGAGGAAATGTAAATGAAGGAGGGATGATGAATGGATAAGTGTAAAATCTTCACTCTGTCCTTTGACTGCTGTGACAGGCAGAGCACCTCAGTCCTGTGCCACAGCTTCTCCATTAGAGGAAATGAAAGCCCTTAGCTGGACTGAGCCACAATTACTGGCACAATTACTTCTCCTGCAAATCGCCCCAGATCCCTACGCCTGATTATCAAATTAGAGCTATTAATAAGCTTCCCGTTGTGTGTATATGTGTGTGCGCTGACTTTTATTCTTCTGAAACTGTATGTGTGTGAAACTGTTTGCATCCACCTCAAGTGCTGTTAAGTGTCATGAGAACACCCTTCACATTTAGCCACAATGTATAACTGACAGAAAGTAGTGATTGAGGAAGAAGTTCATGCATTCACATTTAAAGATTTCACATTTTTATAATTAGCTCTAAAAGGTCCAGAAGGAATAGCTTTAAAATGTATTTATTTAATTATTTTAAAAATATTTTATTTGAGAGATACTTTTCATATACATGTGATTTAGAGATGTGTAAAGTTCTGTATGCTTTGATGCCTATTGTATTATTATTATAATATATTATATTATATATGTAATATAAAATCTTATTGTAAATATTATATTAGTAATAATAATAATAATATTTTTTATAAATAATAATGTATTTTATTTATTTATTTATTATATATATTTTATTCTTCAGACATAGTAGATTTAGATCTTAGACCATATGTTTGTTCCGTATGTGACTGCCTATCTTTCCATTGTACTAAAATAGTATGACGTATCTGAAAAAAAGATGTTTTATTTCTCTCTCTTGCTCATTTTTTGTGTGTTTCATCACATTTACAGACAGCATGTTTTCAAACAAAGCACAACTGTGGCACTCTCGTCAACTACAAAAAGTGTTTTCAAAAATATCTCTGAGAAAATTAAACCAGACTTTGCAAAGACGGCGAGAGCAAAAGCCCTGAATTAAGTCTGATGTTGAGCAATGTGCTGGACCAATTCAGGCCTCAAAGCATAGGGAACTTTCCACATCTCTAAATCACACTCTGTATATTGAAAGTGTCACCTAATTGAAAGTGATTTAGGGCCCAGCATTGGCTACCAGGGCATATATAAATTCACCCCTGACAGCCGCTCCAAAGTCTCCCATATCAACATTATGAAGCATTTGCATGGCAGAGCCTTGGAGATTATACACCATGCAAATGATGGAGCTCGCTGGATGAGGTGATTTCAGCGCTCCCCGCACCCATCCCTGTACTCGCACCCCAGGGGACAGGAGCTCCGCCTTTGTTCGCATATTCATTTTTCCCCCTTGTTTTGCATGTCCCTGGTTTTATATGCTTTTCTGCTTGGGCATCTAAAGGCATCAGTGCTCACAGGCACCTGGGACGTGGAAAGCCATTTTTCATTTAAGACGCGTAGGGGCCCAGCACTCAGCCCAACCCCCATTGTACCTTCAAATAATGCCCTCCACTTTCCATACCCGACTGGTACCAGAAGATATGTTGCTGTAACAATGGACAAATAGATCAGCTATGCAGTCGTTTTATAAAATAGCACTATTATCTTGCCCTATTACCCTAAATGTTTGCATTATGAACAGATTTCATGTGCAATGTGTAATTTTCAAAAATATTACATATAGGCTGTATTCTAAATGAACAAAGGCCATCGAAATGTTTTGGTTATTCTCTTACTAAATGTATATTAGACAAGACGGGACTGTACATATAGAATCAGATATCTTTCCTATTTGCATTAAGAACACTGACAAAACACTTTTCTGTGGATTTCTCTGTTTACTGAATACTCGGCACTGGAATCATATTGTATCATATTGACACACAGTATAATGCTGCATCAGCTTTTATAGCCCTATGTGTTATTAACTCTGGCTCTGGGCTCAGAGGATGACCGTTGCCTGCCCCGCCCCAAGAGATGCTTCCTGACACCTGTGTGTTTGACAACAAGCCGTTGCGCTTTATTCACACTGCATTAGTCTGCCACTAATCTATCTACTGCTGAAACAAGTGGATTAGGAGTTATCATCCAGACGGGCAATAGCATCTGATGGATGACACCCTTCACTCTGCCCTGACAAGAGCTTCCCTCATCGCAGGAGAAAATAGAATCAGAAACAGCTCTCTTACTGTAATGACATTTTTCTCTCTGTGTAATAGGATTTCCAACAGAGTCCGCGGCTGTACTTGCAGCGGAGGCAGTGATGGGGTTGTTAGTGTGTGTTTTTAAAACAGATCGGTGGGATAGTGAATTCTGATTGGATGAGCTATTGTACCAATGACCACAAGCGAACACTAGACAGAGCACATTTAATAATAATATTATTTAACATATCATTGAATATATTACTGTTGAAAGATTATTAGAAACTATAGGTGTTTTGAACTTAAAGGGGTCATATGGCTCGAATACGTGTTTTCTGTGTCTTTGGTGTGTCATAAATTGCCCATCCATGTATTAGACACGTAAAATTGCAAAAATGATCTAAAAGCGAATGCTCACCCAGACCTTCCTGAAACGCCTCGTGTAACCACACCCCCACAAATCTACGTCAGTTCGTGGTATGATTTGACTAAGACCGCCCAAATGTATACGCAAGTAATGTGGGCGTACCTGTCAGTACAATTGCTTTGGAACCTGATGTTCCAAACATGGTAAGAGGCGTTACATTTCCGTCACACGCTTGCAGTATTCGACCAATCACTATGCACTGGTTAACTGGCCAATCATAGCACACCTCGCTTTTCAGAGCTATGAGCTTTGTAAAAAATCTGCGCGTTTCAAAGAGGCGGGGCAAAGAGGAGATACAAACATGCACGGTATGTGGAAAATACAGCGTTTTTGAAGCTAAAATCGTGTATACACATTGCATTAAATCTAAAACAAAGGATAATATTCGTTTTAGCCGTGTCATATGACCCCTTTAACTTTCTTATTAACCAGCCAATTTGGCTACTACAGTTTATTTTTAGACCTCTCAGACATTGTACTAGCCTAAATAAACAAATAAACCTGTTGATCAAAGTCAAAACCTACATATTTATATATTATACAATCTGTATTTCATATTATTAAAAATGACAGTCTGTATCTCCTCACTCTTCTCTCATCCTTCATTATTCGTAAATGAACCACTGCTCTCGCTGTTATTTGTTTCGTAGTGACGGGTATGTTCAAGTACGTCAGATATGCGCAGGTGCTGCGCAGTATTTACTATAGCACGTCGTTGATGACTCACGAGTCGCACGATTTGCATTAGGTTTGGCATCCGCAAAGTGAGTAACACGTTTTATTTATTAACCCGCCAAATTGTCTAATGAGTTAATAGCGTTACCCTCCGCGGTTGATTTTTACCCGCATTTGGCGCGTTGGCGTGTGTTAATTTCAAACTGGCTGCGTCCAAGATAAAACTGTTCTAGACTTGTTGACTGCTGATACCGTGTGCATGGTCCGTAAGTACATGTGTATAATGAATACATACCTTTTAAGAATAAAAAACAGTTACTTTAGTTTTATAATCGTGTCCGTGATGCGGGACGCAGCACCAACCATTTCTCCCACTGTTGTTGGATTGAGACCATTACATTCTATATCACTCGGTTTGACTAAAGGACTTACAGTATAATGTAAGGAACGTTAACTTAGCTTAAAGATGTCGCAGCTACTGTTTTCCGTTTCATGTATTTTATGATTATTTTACTCTGTATAAGTACAGCTAATGGAGCGCAAAGTGTCATTTAACGGTAGATTCTGTGATCGTATGCTTTGAGGTCATAACGGTCCAGGCCTGCTGTGTGTTTGATTAAACTATTTAAGTTCAGAGAGAAACAACAGGATGCTAATCGCAGGAAAGAGATAGTAGATCGTTTCCCCCAATAACAGTAATGTCTTTGATGATGGAAGAAGGGAGCTGAACATGTAGAGGATAGAGAAAGTGTAGGAAAGGAGAAAAAGTAACCCAGAGATAGACAGCTTTGATTAATTAAAGCTCCTGCACCCATCAGACTGTTCACATGGGTGAGTGCTTGTGTTGATCAGACAATAATACCTCAGGGAAAGACGGATCAAGGTGGATGGAGAAGAATGAATATTAATGCATTTCTAACACCCGGTTTACTCACAAATGGGTTTTGTTTGAGCCAAATGGAATTGTTGACAAGACAGGAAACATGTACCATGCTAATGCTAATCAGAATTCTGCATGTTTAATGTTTCACATTCATACACGGGGAAGTGATGATGGAGTTTTTATGTGTGCTTCTTTAACATTCAGCTATTTATTTTGCGCTAGTGCAACAACTGGTCAAAAATATTCATCCCAAACATTTCTGACTCTTGACACTGAACATTACAGAAGAAAAACGACAGAACGTGCCTTTCCGTGCGTATAGAGCTTGTTAATTGACGTCACGCCGCGTTGAATGTTGCGCCATTGCCGGAGGATGGCTGCTAGTGCGTTCAATGCTGTCTTTAGTTTTTCTAGTTTAATTAGGAAATATAACTATGGTAGGTCGGTCTTGCTGTGTTAAAAAACTGCAATAGCATTACGCAGAGTCATTCAGGAAAAGCCCATGGTCCTTTCACTTTCGATTTCTCCATATATCAAACAAAACAAGTAACGGTACATATCAAAACAATAATAGCGGTGGAGTATTATCCTCCCAAGATGGCGGCGCCACCGCAACATAGGGCGTGACGTCAGNTATGGTAAGAGGCGTTACATTTCCGTCACACGCTTGCAGTATTCGACCAATCACTATGCACTGGTTAACTGGCCAATCATAGCACACCTCGCTTTTCAGAGCTATGAGCTTTGTAAAAAATCTGCGCGTTTCAAAGAGGCGGGGCAAAGAGGAGATACAAACATGCACGGTATGTGGAAAATACAGCGTTTTTGAAGCTAAAATCGTGTATACACATTGCATTAAATCTAAAACAAAGGATAATATTCGTTTTAGCCGTGTCATATGACCCCTTTAACTTTCTTATTAACCAGCCAATTTGGCTACTACAGTTTATTTTTAGACCTCTCAGACATTGTACTAGCCTAAATAAACAAATAAACCTGTTGATCAAAGTCAAAACCTACATATTTATATATTATACAATCTGTATTTCATATTATTAAAAATGACAGTCTGTATCTCCTCACTCTTCTCTCATCCTTCATTATTCGTAAATGAACCACTGCTCTCGCTGTTATTTGTTTCGTAGTGACGGGTATGTTCAAGTACGTCAGATATGCGCAGGTGCTGCGCAGTATTTACTATAGCACGTCGTTGATGACTCACGAGTCGCACGATTTGCATTAGGTTTGGCATCCGCAAAGTGAGTAACACGTTTTATTTATTAACCCGCCAAATTGTCTAATGAGTTAATAGCGTTACCCTCCGCGGTTGATTTTTACCCGCATTTGGCGCGTTGGCGTGTGTTAATTTCAAACTGGCTGCGTCCAAGATAAAACTGTTCTAGACTTGTTGACTGCTGATACCGTGTGCATGGTCCGTAAGTACATGTGTATAATGAATACATACCTTTTAAGAATAAAAAACAGTTACTTTAGTTTTATAATCGTGTCCGTGATGCGGGACGCAGCACCAACCATTTCTCCCACTGTTGTTGGATTGAGACCATTACATTCTATATCACTCGGTTTGACTAAAGGACTTACAGTATAATGTAAGGAACGTTAACTTAGCTTAAAGATGTCGCAGCTACTGTTTTCCGTTTCATGTATTTTATGATTATTTTACTCTGTATAAGTACAGCTAATGGAGCGCAAAGTGTCATTTAACGGTAGATTCTGTGATCGTATGCTTTGAGGTCATAACGGTCCAGGCCTGCTGTGTGTTTGATTAAACTATTTAAGTTCAGAGAGAAACAACAGGATGCTAATCGCAGGAAAGAGATAGTAGATCGTTTCCCCCAATAACAGTAATGTCTTTGATGATGGAAGAAGGGAGCTGAACATGTAGAGGATAGAGAAAGTGTAGGAAAGGAGAAAAAGTAACCCAGAGATAGACAGCTTTGATTAATTAAAGCTCCTGCACCCATCAGACTGTTCACATGGGTGAGTGCTTGTGTTGATCAGACAATAATACCTCAGGGAAAGACGGATCAAGGTGGATGGAGAAGAATGAATATTAATGCATTTCTAACACCCGGTTTACTCGCAAATGGGTTTTGTTTGAGCCAAATGGAATTGTTGACAAGACAGGAAACATGTACCATGCTAATGCTAATCAGAATTCTGCATGTTTAATGTTTCACATTCATACACGGGGAAGTGATGATGGAGTTTTTATGTGTGCTTCTTTAACATTCAGCTATTTATTTTGCGCTAGTGCAACAACTGGTCAAAAATATTCATCCCAAACATTTCTGACTCTTGACACTGAACATTACAGAAGAAAAACGACAGAACGTGCCTTTCCGTGCGTATAGAGCTTGTTAATTGACGTCACGCCGCGTTGAATGTTGCGCCATTGCCGGAGGATGGCTGCTAGTGCGTTCAATGCTGTCTTTAGTTTTTCTAGTTTAATTAGGAAATATAACTATGGTAGGTCGGTCTTGCTGTGTTAAAAAACTGCAATAGCATTACGCAGAGTCATTCAGGAAAAGCCCATGGTCCTTTCACTTTCGATTTCTCCATATATCAAACAAAACAAGTAACGGTACATATCAAAACAATAATAGCGGTGGAGTATTATCCTCCCAAGATGGCGGCGCCACCGCAACATAGGGCGTGACGTCAGGCAGCTTCACATTCTCTATAGGGCTAAAACATAAAGACAGTAGCTGCGTTTACACTAACTTTTAAATTGCGCAAATTGAAATTGTGAATTGAAAAAAACACCCAATATATCGCAACACCCATATATCGCAAAAATGTTTTTCTTACTTTTCATGCAGTTCCATAAAGGGACATCTCACAAGATTGCGATGGAAAAAGTTTTGTCGCATTTACTGGCGTACATAATCACTCTTTTAAAGGGATATTTCCTCCAAAAATGAAAAATCTTGTCATCATTTACTCACCCTAAGGTTGTTTCAAACCTGTATAAATTTCTTTGTTCCAATGAACACATAGAAAGATATTTGGAAGAATGTTAGCAGTTTCAGTTCTGGAACATCCACTACCATAGTAGGAAAAAATATTGTATTTTTTGTTCTGTTGAACACATAATGAGATATTTAGAAAAATTTCGGAAAACAAGGTGTTCTCGGCACCTTTGACTACCATTTAATTCTTCCTACTATGGTAGTCATTAGGGGTGTAATGGTTCTCGGTTGTCGAGTATCTTAACAAACATAGTAGGTTATGTCTTAAGTGAACGGACGAAACAGATGAAAAACAATGCATGTGTACAGTATCAGTGTACTGGATCGGTTTCATTCCTCTTAAAGCGACAGCAGCATATTCCTGCTGTCTGTTAAAAGTCAAGGAACTCACTGCTTGTGACTCAATAGCTTCTGTAACTTAAATTATGATTTATATTTATTTAATTTGTACATATGCAATGTTATGTTTTATTTGATTACTTTAATCCATTTCTACCTTAAAAGGTATATATACAGTATCTTATTTTATTTTCTGCTTTGCTCTGTTGTTTTATTGGTGCTGTTAATTGTAGCTTGATTATTTGTTCTTATTTTTATTTGTCAGTAGTCCCTTTTCCCTGAACATTGCACAAACCGAACCGAAACCGTGACCCTAAAACCGTGACACAAACCGAACCGTGAGTAATTTATACAGGTATGAAATTACGTGAGCGTGAGTAAATTAAGACAGAATTTTCATTTTTGAATGAACTATCCCTTTAAGATGGCACAGTATGGTTGGGCTAGTTTTTTTCCTCACAAGTAGGTGGTGGCACGCATCTCTAAGTTGGTTCACAACCACCATAAAACCTAAAGAATTTTTGCAAGAATGACTTATTCTGAGACGAAAAATTACATTTCAGTCGCATAACATCGTTGAATGGAAATGCAGTCCTTTCGCAGTATTTTTTTGTTGTTGTTGACATTTGGAAAATATCAGTTTTGCACAAATCTGTAGGCCTATTGGAAACTCAGCTAGAGTTACTCTTTTTAGAATAGTCTGTTTGTCATGCAGTGTAAGTATTGCTTTGATGTTTAATGCAACATTTTGTCAATACTTTCAAATACTAAATATTAAAAGAAAAACAGAGGTAATAAAGCAGCAATTCTTGGATTTTAAAATAATTTAGTAGTTTCTGTGCATCTTTGCTGTAACCTTCAACAATATTTGCTGTACAATAATTATTTACAGTCTATTTAGAAATAAACATTGTTTATTTAAGTGTAGGATCCTCAAGTGGGCAACTTGATTCTTCAGAAAATTGAAACATTCTTTTACATTTACATTTGGCAGACGCTTTTATTCAAAGCGACTTGCCATTAGACTTGTCACGAGCTGGCGTGGCGGAAAGAACCCAAATGCAGGCGGCAGTTACGGGGTTAACAGAAAGACAAGATTTAATTAACTAAGAAACAAAACAAAAACCCTCGATGGGGGACAAACACAATAACCAAAAATGCTTTTCAAAAGGATAAAGAAAAACTTCCCACTATGGGGCAAAACAGAAACTAAGGCTAAAGAATAAACCAAACTTACAGACCAGGCAAGAACAGGTAGACAACGCACACGAAACACAGTACAAGGTTCACATACATACACAATCCAAGAGCACAAGATAATGAAACATGAGGGCAATTTAAAGGGAAGACAAATGAAGGATAATTGATGAGGGCAGGTGGGAAACATAAGACACGGCAGGGAAGCAATACATGAAACGAGAGGGGCGGGGCCAATGACAAGACACGAGAAAACACATGATATGTCATAACAAACAACTCATGGCTTTCTCACATAGAACCTAAGGGCTCTGTCCCGATCCTGCCACATGACTACAAATACAGAACCAAGAATGCAGGACCGTGACAAGACTATTAGACATTGTATCTGAGTATGTGCAATCCCTGGGATCGAACCTATGATCTTGGTGTTGCTAGTGCTATGCTCTAACCACTGAGCTACAGGAAAGCTAGAAAAAAAAACATTCTTACGCTGTAGGTTACAGAACGAGAAACAATGGAAAGAGTTATTTGTGGATCTTAAAAAAGGCTCTTGTCTGCCATCAGGTTGAAAAACCTCAGAATAAAACATATTACTGTGTTAGTTTTAGCTCAAATGCATATTATGTATGTAGTCTCAAATGTACTGGCACACCGCCTCAGTGGTGTGCGTCAGAGATATACGTCATGAGGAGCCATCTGAGACGAGTATGAAGAACTAATGAGAACCAGTGAGCGCAGAGTCAAAGTAAGTCTTTCTTGTGTGGTGGGAGGGATGTGAAGCACATTTAAAGCAGAAAGCATTAAATAATTATCAAACCATTAATAGTATCTTTTTTTACTGATTATCTATTCTCACAAGAAGTTTTGAATATCAGGTGACTTTTGGGGCTTTTCCACTGCATGGTACCGTCAGGTTTAATACGACTCAGCTCGGTACAGCTCACTTCACTTCGGCTCAGTTTTCTTTTCCACAGCAGTTTAGTACTGCTTCAAAGTGGGTGGGGATTATAAACTTATCATCATAGTTGCGCCGCCTCTACTGCGTAACATCATTGTGAACGCGACACAAACACACGCACAACACAGGAGATATATGGAGCATATTGATGGCGGATAGCAGCAAAACACATGGATTAAAGTGAATAAAATTCTTCTGATTTATTTTTTTTCAGGCCAAGTCATATTTCTTTAACCGACACTTTATCTCAATAGTCGAAACCAATAGCGTTTTAAAGGGAGATGTTTTGAACCACTTTACGTAGTATTGCCAGTTTGCGTATTTTAAAAGCTATTTTTAATCTATGAAACAATTTTCCTTGCCTAAAAATAATCAACCATCTATAACTTTTCAGTACATTTTTTAATTGATCTTATAAGACCAAACAATGTTTTCTGAAGCTCTTAATAATTAACAGAAAAAAGAACAAAATAAAAGCACCACTAAAGACCAAACATTTTGTTTGTATTTGTCTCCAGAGTGCTTTTCACTTTTTCTGCCTTTTGGCTGTGAAACCATATTCCTGAAGCGTGGCTGCACCTGACACCCGTTTCAGTGTTTGACTAGCTACAGTGACTAGTTACAGTGTTTGACTAGCTTTTCCAAGGCGACCGTTAAGAAGGTATCACTTTAACATTTCCATGGCGACTCGGCACTGCTTATCATGTGACACACCGCAGAGCCACAGCAGCTGTATGACTGATGCATTGCTTTTACATAATTTTTCTTTTTTACTCAAAAAATATTATCAACTATATCATGAAATATCTGACATTCCGATTGTCAAATATGTGCATGTGAATGTTTTGTTGTTTAAACACTTTTATAATGATCGCGTTAGTTGAGCTATAAGCGGGCGCCGCCATTTTTGTTTCTGCCGTGGTCTGAGATCTGTTGGATTTACATCACGTGAATTAATCCACTTCTCTTAAAAAACACAAACGTGGTGAACTGGTAGAAGAATTGAGTGATCTTAACAATTGCTTACATTGCAAATACTGTGTCTGATGTGAATAAAACACATCCGTCAAATTACATTTGAGAAGATTGTTATTGCCTCTTCCATAGACATCAGTGTGTATTATACAATCTCTAAATGTAGTTTGTGCTTGTAGGCACTAGGGCCGTGTATTGGCAAGTGCCTCCCGATACGATACATATCACGGTAGATGTGTCACTGTACAATATATTGCAGTGTTTCCCATTCGTTGACGAGACTATGGCGACTATTTTGTTCCGGCACAGTCTTAAAACGAGCCGAATTGTTTTTCTTACAACAACATAACTATTTGTAACGTTGAATTCTGCACCGCTGTTTCGTTGTTGTGCCATTGTTCACGTCTAAAAATGAGTCCCCCTCTCTGTTGCTTCAGCGCAATGTGCGCAGTACACACACAGACACATACTGTACATACGAACGCACGCTCGCTCGCTACTGTTTCAGCTTTCGCGGTTGAAACGCAGACACGTGAACTGGCCAGGATTTAAGACGTCGCCAAGCCATACTGAATACAACATTGTTTGAGGGAAGTAAAATCTAATGTTTTAGTATTCACTGCAGTTATCCACCAGTACAAACATGATTTTATCAGTGTACGACAGAGCAAACAGGTAGCATTACCTCGTGGCGTTAACATCATTATGTTCAGCTTCAGCATCATATTATTTCCAGCTAAAATAGCAGTCTGCATATAGGGACATTTGACATACACCATTTCTGTCGTTTAAAATGAGCAGCGCGTCTACACAACGGAGCTGTACGCAGCACGCGCACCCATGACATTTATAATGATTATCTTTTGATAATCTTTGATCTCTAATATCCGTCCTTATTTAGTGCCAAACGCACTTCGTTTAACCTTTTCCAAATCGCCAAAATAGTTCCGTTTTGTTTTTAATGGTAAATTATTCATGTTTCGTTTCATTTCGATATTAAGTTAATTTAGAAAAATGTTTGGAGTATGTTTTTGTTTGTGGCTCATGTGCATAGTTTGATAGCCAAATGTGCTGGAGCACGAATTTGAATTAATGATGTGAATGACACCGTTTAAACTGTTAAAATAGTTTAGAATAAATAAACAGTTAAAAAGTTATATTTCGTTTCGTTTATTTATTAGGTTAGAAAAATGTTTTGAGTATATTTGTTTGTTGCTCAGGCACAGAACGTAGTTTGATTGCCAACCGCCAATTTTAATGATTTGAATGCATGGTGGGCATATGTCTGCTTAAATTCCTCCTTTAGCTTCGGCTGTCGCCGTAAGAAAAATAAATTATTCGGGGGCGCGCCGCACATGATTACATGCTGCCCTGTGTGTCACCGTGTCCAAAACTTGTCAATATATTTGGTTTGTCGGACATCAAGCAGCGCTGCTCAGACCGATAGGCGTGTACCGCAGGAGAAAGCGTCTGTCATTAATTGCTCTCGTGTTACAGGGCTGGCTCTAGGCATGGGCAGGGGTGGGCTGGCCCACCTAAACGCCCGTCTTGCCCACCCAATGAGAATAAAAATAACACCAAAAATTGCAGTATTTTCTATTGGCTGAAAGCAACGTCACTCTTCACTCACAGAGCGGCTTTAGTTTTTAACAGATAAGCATGCTACAGGTGGATGCAAAATACTGTGCAAAGGAATTTTAGTCGCACTGCACGTTTATTATAAACAGCATGTAAAGTTAACTGTGCAGTAAAATCAGATTCATTTATTATAACGAGTTTTTGCGGTCTTATTTTGTGAAGGAGAAGGACGCGTCACGCGAGCGATAACATTAACAAACAGCTATTATTTGCTTGCAATATTTAGACTAGATTTTAACCTGTTGACCATCAGGAATGACTGAAAGCTCCATCTTCCGAAGCTCCCGCTTCAGAAATCTCTCTCTCCATCTCAAACACCCCAAATACTGTAATGCTGCAGGTGGTAGCGAAACACTGTGCAAAAGAGTTTAGTTTAGGTGCCCTGCGCGCTCACGGACCTCATAAACAACTGCAGATATGATGTAAAGTTCATTGTGCAGTGTAATCAGATTCATTCTTTAAAACGGGAGTTTTTTGCGAAATTAAACAGAAGTCAGTGATCGTTCAGTGAAGGGGAATGTTTTTAGCCCGCTTTCTACGTATATAGGCTTTATGTCCAGATTATTAATGCGTAAAATATCAATAAAATGAAACGTACACAATTACTATATACAGTAAGGGGCAATAATCAACAATAATTATTTTTGTTTTAATTTAGCTGTTTTCTGTAATGAATGCGTGTTTTTATATTTATAACATCACAAATCATTTAAATCCTGCATGTATTGCAGTCATATTGCAATGTTTGTTGAATTCCAACAAAAGCAAACCTCGAGTGACAAAGCAACAGCAACATGACAGACTGAGAGCGTGATAATAAGCTCATTTTAAAAATCAGGGTTACTTCATGAAACATTATTTTTACTTTTTCTAATACATGTGCAAACTGAATATTAAAAAAAACGCAGATCGTCTTTTCTGTTGTTTTAACCTGTTTTCTCCAGTTCATTTTCTGCAAATAAATGCAAATAAAAACCACATTTTTAAATAAAATTTGGGAAATCTGCGGCTATATATGTGTGGTTGAGGTATATGCCCACCCATGATATCTGCTAGCCCACCCTTCTGCACCTGGCAGGAACCGGGCCTGGGTCTGTGCAACGCGCGCATGAAGTTGAAAACATAATAAATCACAAACTTAACATTACTCTGTATGAGTGTGCGCTTTTCTTACAGGTTAACTCTAAACAGTCGCCGCATCATAATAATGTATGAATGCTCTGGTCTGGATAGTAAAGTGATAGGCCTACTGCCATGCGGGGGAGTGGGACAATGGCACTGTGAAAAAGGCCTGATGCCCGGCCTGCGTTTTAATATACAGTATGGTAATAAATAAATTAGTTCAACTGTTAAACACTTTTTTGCTTCATTTTTTGATGGCTCTTGCGCTACATGTTTTTGACTTTTTTTGTTTGTGATCTCTCATTTTACCATGTGTCATCCCCATTTATATCTATGGTGCCAATGATTAAATTACTACTATATCTATTGTATTCTTATAGATTGAGTCACTTAATTTTGCTCTTAAAATGCACCAGATTGCAGCATTTACCTTTAAAATATGCTAAAGTTTCTTACGGGGATCATGCCCCTGGACCCCCATAGAGGAAAATATGTTTAGCCCCCATAGTCTCAAAACATTGTGTGAGAAACACTGTATTGCTATGTATTTCAATACGATACACATTTGCGATATATTTCAATATTTTAAATGGAAAATGTGGATTGCGCCCCTCAAGTGGGTAGCACAGGGGAATAAGGTTGCTCACGCAAGTCACTTGGCTGTTGTGGTGCATTACAGTTAAAACAATGAACATGGGCAGTATAAAACCCCTGGTTCATCCGTGCTGTAAATGTGCTGGTGTCACATCCTTGAAAGCACAATAAATGTCACTGTTACTTTTCTTAGTAAACTTTTTGTCTAATGCACTGCAATAGCCAAGTGACTTGTGTCATGACTTGCGAAGCTTACAAACATCATTATTTTATATAACTCATTACTCCATTACTTATTTTGAAAACCAGAGCACACCCACACATAAGCTCTGAGAGCTCCAAGCGTTCTTATATTTTTCGCCATGCTCGCTTCCACTTACTTTTGGCCGTATGTATATGTCATGATTTAAAAAATATATATCAATAGTAGAGGTACACTATCGATACACTATTAAAAAATATATTGCGATAGTTACATGTATCAATATTTTTGCACAGTCCTAGTAGGCACGTGTATATGTCTGAAGCCTAAATTAAACATTCTGTGGTTTGAGTCTGTCTCTGGCTCAGTGCCAGCCAAAGCGCTGAATGTTCTAATCCAGTGGTTCTCAAACTTTTTTGTTGTAAGGTCCCCTTTGTGTTAAGTGCATCGCTTTGCGGCCCCCCATATAAAGACGTATAATCTTAAACTTAGAATTTTAATTAAACCAAAAACATTCAGTTATACAATGCTGGAACATCAATTCTTTTGGTTGGTGGTGTCATTTTTCTGATGTTTGATTGCATAAAATCTATGATAAATTTCTAAATTTCATAAAATGCCACAACATCTGTGACCCACCTGGATCCATCTTGGGGCCCCCCAGGGGGCCACGGGTCCCAGTTTGAGAACCACTGTTCTAATCACACCAATGTGATCGTACGCCAAAGGGTTAACAACATTATGAAAAGTGAATTTAAGACATTAAGGACAGCTTGGAACCCTGCAATTAACAGAAATCCATCGTAGCGACGGAGAACTTTAATCCATGAAAACAAAATACTGCTAAAAATACCAGAGAGTTTGGGAAATCTTACAGCAAAGAGCAAACAACGATCATTTGATTTGCTTGACGGCGCACGAGGGTAAGCTAATGCAGCATTTACCATTGCGTTAAGGGTCTCAATCTCTATATTACGTATTAAAATGCGTATTCGTGTGTTGCAAATCCAATGACGCTGGTAATGATTATCTCTGCCCAATCAGTGATCTTTGTGTAAACACGTCACATTTTGGTATCGGTACAGTACGCTTGGAACCTCAACCGAAGTATCAGGAACTAGGTACTGTACCCAGCGGAAACCCCCCCCAAAAGTGAGCTGTACTGCGGCGTACCGTGCATTACTATATGCAGTGGAAAAGCGCCATTTGATATGTTTTGTCTAGTTTGTCAAGTTTAGAATGGTGTCTGATAGATGTTTCATTGATTTAGGTTGTAATAAGATGAGGGGAGATTCACTAATGAATTGCCACCACTGATACTGGCATTTAATTGCACAAGCTGTCCGTGTTGTTTAGTGGCTGAATCACTAAAATAATTATGCAAATCATGTAACGGCACAAATGCACCCATAAAATCAGTGCTGAATGCTATTTGGAGCCCCAAATCCTCACCTTCCCGGGCCAGTTCTGGGTCTCAAGAAGGATGCAACAAGCTATTAGCATAAATAACTGGGACTTTACATCACTTCATCATCATCACCAAAAAAAGTTCTGTAAATTTTGTGAATTTATGTCTTTGTATAAATGGGCAGTGCAGCTACAGTCTTCAAGAAGGTAAAATTACTTTTCATAAAAAGCATCAGAGTTGTGATCAGATGTTGTAGTATAAGTCTTTTCCACTTTTGCCAAAGTTATTTATATATATACTGCAGAAATTTACTGACATGTCAATGGTGAGAGATGAATAATCTTAGCTTTAGTGTCAGAAATGATCAGGTTCTGTGCGTGTTGTGTGAATAAATGTGTGGAAACAGCGGGCGATGCTAAATCCGGTCTGTTGTTAGGCAGAAAAAGGCTCTGGGGAGCAGTAGATCTGTTATTACACCTGAAGCCCTGCAGCTCCAATTATTTGCCCCCCTTTCCCTGCCCTTACTCGCACTTTTCCAGCTCAAATGGCTCCAGAGTGACAGGCCAATATAACCCGGCTTAGAATGTGATCAGTCCTCTGTCGGCACAAACTGAACTCTCATCCTGGACGAAACACAGAGCAGGTGCATGGCCGAGATGAGACAGAGCTGATAAATAGACGGGGTGAAAAAGGGGGGTGTCTGCATCGGGTGGGAGATCATTTACTTCTTTCTATCTCCTGTTTGAATTGTACTGTATCAAGAAGCAGATAAAAAGAAAAGAGGAATGGGAACATAGATAAGAAATAAAGAACATGGATAAGATTATCAGCTTTTGATGCTCTTGTGATATTGGCTAAATATTCAGTGCTCTTGCACTCGTATATCAACTGCTGTTGTGTGTATCTATGGTAGACTGATTTCGTTTTTTTACATTGGGTTCAATCATCTCATGGTTGGATAAAATATGGGAAAACCTAGAATTCTAGAAATTCTCCATATTTGACCCATAGGTTGAAACAACCCAGCATTTTTTGTTATATTTTTTATATTCGAAGCTGATCTTTAAAAATGTAAATTCTGTCATGAATTGGTCACTCTCGTGTTGTTCCAAACCTGTATAAATTTGTTTGGTTGAACACAGGGAAAGATATTTAGAAGAATGCTTGTAACCAAACAGTTCTTGGACCCCATTAACTAGGAAAAATGACGATGGTGGTCAAAAATGCCCCAGAACGGTTTGCTGTACATTCTTCAAAATATTATCTATTGTGTTCAACAAAACATCATTTTTCCTACTATGGTATATACTGTGTATGTATATTATATTAATATATACAGTGGCTTGCAAAAGTATTCATCCCCCTTCATTTTATTCACATTTTGTTATGCTGCTGCCTTATCTTAAACTACTTTAAATGATTTTTTTTACATTAATCTACACTCCATGCACAATAATGACAAAACAAAAAACTGATTTTTGACAGCTTTGCAAATTTATTAAAAATAAAAAACAAAAATAAGTACATTGCATAAGTATTCATACCCTCANCAATATAACCCGGCTTAGAATGTGATCAGTCCTCTGTCGGCACAAACTGAACTCTCATCCTGGACGAAACACAGAGCAGGTGCATGGCCGAGATGAGACAGAGCTGATAAATAGACGGGGTGAAAAAGGGGGGTGTCTGCATCGGGTGGGAGATCATTTACTTCTTTCTATCTCCTGTTTGAATTGTACTGTATCAAGAAGCAGATAAAAAGAAAAGAGGAATGGGAACATAGATAAGAAATAAAGAACATGGATAAGATTATCAGCTTTTGATGCTCTTGTGATATTGGCTAAATATTCAGTGCTCTTGCACTCGTATATCAACTGCTGTTGTGTGTATCTATGGTAGACTGATTTCGTTTTTTTACATTGGGTTCAATCATCTCATGGTTGGATAAAATATGGGAAAACCTAGAATTCTAGAAATTCTCCATATTTGACCCATAGGTTGAAACAACCCAGCATTTTTTGTTATATTTTTTATATTCGAAGCTGATCTTTAAAAATGTAAATTCTGTCATGAATTGGTCACTCTCGTGTTGTTCCAAACCTGTATAAATTTGTTTGGTTGAACACAGGGAAAGATATTTAGAAGAATGCTTGTAACCAAACAGTTCTTGTCAGGGTCCTGTCCTTCCTATTCGGAGTTTTCGTGTCTTGTGACAGGGTCGTGACAGTACCATGTCTTGTGTGTGTGTGTTTCGTCTTGTGTGGAGACACGTGGCGGTTTGTTTTGACATTTCGCCGCGTGTCCTCCGGTCTTTCGCCTAACTCCGCCCCCTTGTTTCTCCGTTTGTGTTTCATTCCTCTCTCCTGTCCCATTATTGTTTGAGTATTGTCAACTGCCCGTCACCCTCCCTGTGTAATTATCCTTCGTCAGTGTTTCCCCTTTATAAGTCCTGTGTATTCCCAGTCCTCTGTTGTTCGGTCTCATGTGTTCGTTTCTCGGTGCGTTGCACGTGTCCTCCTTGTATCGTGTGGATTTTCCGTGGTCCTGGTTATCCTGTTCGTTGTGTTTGTGGACTTATTATTTGGACTACTGTGTTGCCTGGTTTGTTTTGTCTCCCTGCTACGGGAAGTATTTTAGTTTGTTTCCTAGTTTTGATTTGTTCTGTTTTTCCCCATCGTGGGTTTTTGTTTGTGTTTATTGTTTATAATAAAAGCTTTTTGTTACCCCTGTACTCCCGCTGCCTGCGTTTGGGTTCTGTCTCCACATAAACGTGACAGAATGAACCGACCTAAGAAGGAGAACCCAGCAGGTAGCATGGACGAGCCGATTGAGGTGTTTAGAAGCCGTCAGGCTCACACCCTGTTCGGCTTTCAACAGAATGGGACACCCCTAAAGGACTTTGCCATGGACTTTCTGGCTACAGCACGTTACTCGGGGTTCAACGAGGCCGAACTTAAAGTCATTTTTAATAGTTGCCTCGATGAACCCCTAGTACCCGCCGAGATGCACCGGCGGAATCCTCTGGGGTTCGTGGACTACATCGAGACCTTGCTGGATCGAGAGTGGTCCAGGGAGCTCTCTAGGGCGGAGTCCTCCACGGTGCTGGCAACCGTCCCCGAGGGTCGCGCGCTACAGATCGGGTTTGTGAGCACCAGCGTGCCGTCCACCTCATCCCCTGCTATCTCTCCACCCCCTACTAGTGTCCGAGACAAGCGGGGAAGACGAGAGTTGTGCGACTCTGCAGCGGGTGTTTCCGGTACGGACTCTGTGCCTTCGCCCACGGCGTCCTCTCAACTGTCCGCAAAGCCCGTGGTCGGATCTAGGAGGAAGCAGGGGAGGAGGGGAATCGGGGTCCAGTCCCAGCCGGTGTCCGTTCCGGCGTCCAGTCCGGTGCAGCCGGCGTCCAGTCCGGTGCAACCGGCGTCCAGTCTTGTGTCCAGTCCGGTGCAGCCGGCGTCCAGTCCGGTGCAGCCGGCATCCAGTCCGGTGCAGCCGGCGTCCAGTCCGGTGCAACCGGCGTCCAGTCTTGTGTCCAGTCCTGTGTCTAGTCTTGTGTCCAGTCCTGTGTCTAGTCTTGTGTCCAGTCCTGTGTCTAGTCTTGTGTCCAGGCCGGCGTCCAGTCCGGTGATCCAGATGGCATCCAGTCCGGTGATCCAGATGGCGTCCAGTCCGGTGATCCAGCCGGCGTCCAGTCCGGTGATCCAGCCAGCGTCCAGTCAGGTGATCCAGCCGGCGTCCAGTCCGGTGATCCAGCCGGCGTCCAGTCCGGTGTCCAGTCCGGTGCTTCAGTCGGCAGTCCAGCCGGCGCGGCCGGCGTCCAGTCCCGTCCAGCCGGCCTTCCAGCCGGCGTCCTGTCCTGTCCAGCCGGTCTTCCAGCCGGCGTCCAGTCGAGTCCAGCCGGTCTTCCAGCCGGCACCTAGCCTTTGTCCGCCGGCGTCCAACCCTGTCCAGACGTTATGGTCCCAGTCTTCCCCAGCCATGTCTGTCCCTTCCCGTCCTGCCCCTCCCCGCCCTAGGAAACTCACCCATGTCCCTCCTAGGTCCCCACCCCCTGTCCCACCCCAGTTTAGTGTTCCCCGTTTCTTCCAGCCCGTTCCCCCCC